>NC_041398.2:213274915-213575749 GCF_900747795.2 Erpetoichthys calabaricus | reverse complement strand
ACAGAATTGCATACCATCTGAAACACACATAGCTCTGAAATTTAAAAAAATTAAGAATCAAAACTATAATAAAAAATAATAATTTAAAAAATATTTCATGTTTATGTATGCCTAAACTTCATTGTTTACCATCCCTTGTGAGATATTTAATATTGTGTGGGACTTTCTTTATGTTTTGAATTTTTAAAGCCTTTTCCTTAGTTTTGGGGCCTGCTTTGGCTAAAGCCAGCAGATAGTAGTTGGGGACTGGCTGATTTAAGGTGAACTTCCTTTGGGCAAGTCATTGAAGTTCCTGGCTTGGTTTACATTGTTTGGGAGGCCTCACAAACCACTTTGCCATGCTGGATACTCGATTTAATTCAAACTTTTGTTAATGGCTTACAAGGCTGTAAATTATAATACTGCCAATTATTGAATTTTCTCTAGTCTTCATTCATAGTCTTCATAATGTTTACTATGTATTTAACTGGTTAGCTTAATTTTGTTGGTTTAAATGTTTTATTAAGTGGTTATTTAGTGCCATATCAAGTCAAGTGACTTAAAACAAAGTTAGTTAACTAACATAAGTTAGTTAATGTATTGTTATGGAGAGTACCTAATGACCCTAATTTAAGTATATAACCTACCAGCATTCCCACCACACTCACATATCTACAGTATTAACATTCAAATAATATGTCCTCATTTCCTGCTTAGGAATGTTTACACTATTGCTTTGCATCCTCCACTTAAAACACACTGTTTTCAACAGCTACCCATTTTGCCTTTTAATATATTATAGGTTAAGGGATGTTGTACAAACTGTAAAAGACAAAAAAGCAAACAAAGGAAAGGATTTGGGAAGTACAGGTGAGTTCCAAGTTAATGTGAAGGCCTGCACAGTAAAAAAAGTAAACACTGAATGCTAGTCTGAAGTGAGTCCAGTCCTTTCCAGGTTGAGTCCTTTCTCTCTCATTCTTTCTCTCCCTCTTTCATTGTCTTGTCCTCCTCCTCTCTATTGGTCTGTTCTCTTCATGTCCCAGGTCATCAGACTACAGAATTAAGTTTGAAGAGGCGTTTGTAGTCAGAGCTGTGGGTACAGCCTGGACTGGGCTTAGCGTTCCTTGTTCTGTTGGGTGAATTTTCTCATACACATTTAACTTGGCTCTTGGTTTTTTTTCCCTCAGGATGAAAATGCAAAAGGCAAAAACATATTGTTTCTTGAGCTTAAAAGAAAGTTAAAGTACTTTCTTAGCTATTAAAATTTGTTCTGCTTTTAACATGTGAAAAGAACTACTGTAGAATGATGAATCCAATAATAAAAATTCAAAAATTGTCACTTAAAAACAGTCTAAATAAACAGTACTGATTATCCGTGCTCCTTTATTTAAATTTTAAGATCCATTGTACTGTAGTATCTTGTGACTGTGGATTTGTTGTAATCATTGTGTAATCCATTGAGCTTGTTTTGTTAACATTATTGTACAAAATGAGGGCTATGGGTAAAATAGCCACTTTAATTTCTAGTTAACTTAGCAGCCCTGCTTCTTTGACAGCTTTATTGTTTCTTTTATTTTATTTTAACTCTTATGATGGCCAAAATAGAAATTACAGCAAGTAATGCTGGCATAATTCTGACCTTGGATTAATCTGTTTGCAGTCCTTTTGTCATTTATTAACATTGGCAAGTCATTCTTCAGCTGTGCTTTTGAAAGTCCAAAACTGACAGATTGGTTCAAGGAACATTTGTCAATTTTTGAATAGGGTATTAAAAATTACAGTGCCAAGGAGAAGTATTAACCCCTTTGTCATTTTCATTTATTATTTTGCAACATCCAGACCAAAATCTAGCCATATTTTGTGTAAGGCAAACACTCCAATTATCACAAACACACCATTCCTTTGAAGAAGCATGCTGCGTGGATGCTTCCCTACAGGAGACTTTGGAAGCCTTGTGAGGATAAAAGGTAAAATGAATATAGCCAAATGTGGGAAACTCCTGGTGGAAAACCCTTATGCAGCCTGTAAGAAACCTGCATTTTAAGAGATTTGTTTTCCAGTAAGACAATGACCCCAAGCATAAAGCCAAAACTATAAAAGAATGGCTTAAAAGCAGTCAGTGTGCACATCTCAAGCCAGCAAAGAATTTATGGCCAGACTAGAAAAGCTATCCACTCACAATCCTTAGGCAACCTGACACAGCTTGTGCAGAAAGAAAAAAATTGCAGTGTCCAGATATGCAAAGCTGATAGAGACCTGTGGACTCCAGGCTGTCATGGCTGCCAAAGTTGCACCTACTAAATTCTGACTTGAAGGGAGTGAATATTTAGGCAATAAATTATTTTGTGCTTTATATTTGCAATTAATTCAGACACTTTGCAGAGATCTGTTTTCACTTTGATGTTAAACAGTCTTTTTCTGTTGATCATAGTCAAAAAAGCCATATTAAATTCACAGTGTTTTACTGTTGTGTAAAAATAAAATGTGAAAACTTCTAATGAGGTGAATACTTTTTATAGGCACTATACGACCTAAATGCCTGTTCTTAATTCTTTTTAATGCAACTAAAAGGAAATGAAGGCTGTTATTTTGAAGTCAACTATTTATAATATTATAAAATTATATGAACAAAGAAGGTGAGCAGGTTCAGAAATGGATGGGTGGGTAGATGGAATTTTAGTTTCAGCTTTAAATTCCAATTCTTTTTTTAATTTTAGCAAGTTAACAATGGCCATATCAGCAGGAGAAATGGTTATGGCATATTCTCTAGCCTTCTTTAATAATTTTCTCTTGAAAAGCAGTAGTCATTTTCCTTGGTTCAGCACTTTCTATCACATTTATGTTCCCTTAGTGGAAATGTAAAGTGGGAATAGGAGCTGTGAAATAATTATTGCACACATCAGCTCTACACGTCCCTCAGGCAGGTGGTAATGCCCAGAGACATTACATTGAGAGAGCTAAATGCATCCTCCTAGAACTGATCACGAAATATTGGAGGGCCCGTTACCACACAGTATACACACACAGCCAAATGCCAGTTACCAAATAAGCATTCAGCCCGTTCATCAAACAGCCTCAAAGGTTAAACAGATTTGCTGTGCTTAGGAGTACTAGGACCTTTGTGGGTCAATGACAATAGCCTGAAAAGGTCCTCACATTTTTTATATTAAGGAATATTTCTTTTACTCATCCATATTTGCAATTACATCTGAAACTACAGTCTGACTGATGAAAATGGAATGTACTGTTGAAATTAATTAAAATAGAAACTTAGCCGGAGTTCTGCTCAAAAATTATATGTCAGTAATCTTAAACTATTAATTCACCATGTGTACACAAACACAAAGACAGCTTTAAAGAAGTTTCTACTATGATTCTATTTATTAAAAATGTAAAACTTATTAAAAGGTTATTTAGAGTAAGTATTGTCCTAAGATAAATAACAACATTTATTTATACAGGTGGAATCCCAGTATAACGAAACTCACGGGACCATAAAAATATTTCGTTATAACAGAAATTTTGTTATAACGAATATGGGGAAAATGCAAAGTATTGTGACCGGGGCAGCTGGCAATTCACCATGTCTAACAGCAGTGGCACAAGGACAGCGCCACAGCTGCCCTGCTGCGTCTGGTAAACAGTAAGTCAAGGGTAAAGCAATTGGTTATCCTCTGCAGGATCAGGCTTAACTGTACTTGTCGCACAATGTTTAACATTTAACACCAGACTTTGATCTGTTCTCCCTCATGCTGTCCTGATCTTCTTCAGACTGCGCCTGCCACAGCGATGAATCCAAGCCACTGGTGTTCTTCTAATCTGAAGATAGGAGATAAAGCAGGACAGTCGCCTGTGTGGCGGCCCCTAACAACTCCTATTCTAAATGAAGTCTTGAGACTGTACCTGTATTTTCCTTGGAAGCACAGACTCACCTTCCTGTCTCTCGTGCAACTCTGTGACCCAAGCTTGACAATACCTGTATAAAAAAAACAGTAAACTTTAAAAATTATTTTATTTGAAAATGAGATGTTAGATGTAACTTTTTGTTTGTTAATAGAAATACTGGTATGAAAATACAGAATGAAAATGAGACGTTAGATTTTCTTTAAATATAAATACAGGTATGAACACAGAATGAAAACTAGATGGTAAATTTCTTTTTTTTTTATAGAAATACAGGTAAGAAAATACAGAATAAAAACGAGTAGTTAGATGAAGATGAAGCTACAATTCCAAAACGCTTTTACCATGTTATTTTTCTTCATTCCGGAATCAACTTTTTCCATGACTGATCATTTTTCTTTCTCACTTTATTTTATTTATATTTTTGTTCAATTTTGAGAAGCAATATGAAACTGGAACAGTATGGTATCCTCACAAAACACAACTGCCCACACGGATGCTTGGTGGAGCATTAATTTATGATGTCATGCCTACACGCTTGACAAACCTGCCCGAGACCAGAAATTTCACAACAGACTGTCTTATTCTTTGAGACAACGTGTTGCACATTCCCGAGACTCGGCATGGAAAGTGTAGAAGCAGCATAAAGTATTATCTGCATTGCATTATTATCTTTGGTGGCTATTTTTGGTTGAAAAAAAAATGTTCTTTATACTGAGATTTACAGTTTGTTAAAATTAGATTTACTTAACATGATGTTCTATGAATGTTTGTCTGGGCCCACAAAAAGTATTTCTTATTCTGAAAATTTCATTACTTCAGAATTAGCTATAATGGGATTTAACCTGTATAGCACAATTTTTTCTAGAAAAGTAAAAAAAAGTACAAATAGTAAAAGTAGCAAAATTGCTAACTTAATTTAGACAGTTTTTAAATCTCCAATAAATGAGAAAAGTCAATGAGTGTGGTTACGTGAGCTTTAATAACCCTGTTATTCACAGAAACTCAGTTTCAAGAATGACATGTATACCCTTATTCAGGTTGGAGAAAACAAGTTAACACATGTAAATTTCCCTGTGAGTAGCCCGCTTATGTGGCCAGATTGTAGTTTAGGATTTTAGTTTGCGCATGTCTGTTACACTGTGTTAGCCTGTGCATGTTTGCTTCACATACGCATCTAACAGCTAAGGATGGTGGAAACGTTCACAAAAGTAAATTTCCTAAGGCAAATGCTTGGGCGATCCATTGCATTATTCCTTCCACTGGCTGAAATAATTTGTCTCAATATTTCAGAAATCAATACATTTTTCTTGATGAGCTGAATGTACAGTGTTAAGTTCAGTAGCGCTTAGCAGGCACAGGCGCAATGCTTGTTTTTGGATTCATGGAGACCATTGGTGATATTTAATCTTTTATTTTTTTTGGAACATTTTTATGACATTGAGGCATTTTGCCAAGAGAGAACTTCATAAATGGACTCATGCATGTAAAACAGAGGTTTTTAAGAAGTCTTCAGGGTTCTGACTTAACCAGGTTACACACCTCATCCAAAATGTGTGTGTGCTGGTTAACACTGTTAATGTTGAGTGAGTGTTGGATAAAATTAAACCCTATGTCCAGGAACACCAACTGGAGGCCTGCACAACATATCCTTACCACAATCAAGTATTCATGGCACCAAATCAGGGGTGGTTTGTGGTGGGATTAAGGGGGTATCACTACTTCAATTGAACTGTGCTGTTTGCATTATTTTTGAATAAAAACACTTTCACTTATTTAACTCACACTTCATTAATTCAGTGCAGCACAGTCACTTATCTGTTCAATTCCCACAACTCTGTTCTGTATTTCAATGCTACAGGATGAAACAGAAACAACAGGTTTTGTAGTTTTAGAAAGATCTTTTCTGTTGATTTCTAAATATTTGTGTCCCGTTGCTTACTGGTGATGTTTTTTGAGCCTGTATTGTTTGCTTAGTACGTGTACTGAGTTTCACCTCACAATAGCTGTAAATATTCGATGTATAGTGTGTTTTTTTGCATCAGCATTTATAACAGAAGTTGCGACTTTGACCTGTAAATATGCAGTTGAGAATCCGTGGTAGGGGAACAGCAGAGTGCACGGGAGTAGAACAAAAGCAATTGATATAAGTGACAAGTAACGCATAATACTGGTCTGAGCCAAAATCTTCCCATGCAACAAAATTGGTGTACTTTATTGAATTAGGTGTGCTGAATCTATTTCTGATATTGCAATTTCTCTATACAAACCTTTCCTGCTAGATTCAGTGAAAAATGCTGCTTTGAGAAAGAAAAAATAAATAATTTATATTTGTTTTGCAGTATAATTGTTTTTCATGGGCCCTGTGAATGACTGTCGTCCTTTCCAGGGTTTGTTTCTGCCTTGCACCCTGTGTTCCCTAGGATGGGCTCCAGAAGACCCCCGCAACCCTGTTCAGGACTAAGTGGGTTAGAAACTGACTGACAGACTATTTTTCATGGTCAGAATATTGTTTGAAGTATATTTTGAACTGAAAAATAGCAATCTTTCTTGTTCTTTACATTAGTTAAAATGGAAACTTATCTCTTCTTATTCCTTGCAAATAGTCAGGAGCTTTATTTAGAATGTTAGAAAGATTTCTTTTTATTGTCTAGAAGAAAGAAAGTACTTGTTTAAATGATTTTTACAGAAATATTAAAGACCAGGTTGATCCATCCATTGTCTTGACCAGGTAACAGAGAAGTGAATGGTAAAAGAATACACATCCTTCCTTTATTGAGACACCAAAAGTTATTGGTTTGACAAATCTGAGATGGGATACCAAACATCTGTTAGTTATTCCACAGTGAACACCCTCAGAAGATTATACAATGAAAAAAACAACCAAGTGACTACTTTGTGTAAGTAATAATTATATTTAAAACAATAATATCTATATTTCAAATGTAAATAATTACTTAAAATTTATTAATTTTGGGCTTGAAGGAGCAATTCTTTTCCTAGATTTGGATTTAGTACTCTTAAATCTATAAAGAACACCTAAAACTTTAGACAGGATCTTTGTAGACCATTTTAATTAAAGCAAAAGTGGCATGTGTTGAGGTACCTGCAGCGCATGCCTACTATCACTCCATAAAAAAAAGCCGCATGTTGAAAAGGAAATATAGTATTTATATGTATTTTCCCTTTAATTAAATTCTTGTCCACCTTGAATTATTAGTCATTGTGATTAGCCTGTGCTGAGTTGCAGCCAATCAGAGGGCTTCACTTGGAACCTTATAAATTAGTTTGGTGGTGTCTTAACAGTAGAGTAAGAGCTTCATTTGTTAAATGTGAACGTTTGCATAATTATATAAAAAGTAAGTGGAATTTAATTGTATATCCTTAAAGTATATTGTTTATGTGTTTAAGTTTGTAATTTGGATATACAGGTATATAATATTTCAGCACAGTCTCTAAAATAGATGTTTTGAGGAAGCTAAAGCATAGTTGAACATAGATGAATATTTGAAGTTTCATATATATTGTTTTTTTATAGAATTACAGTATTACAGTTTTCTCATGTATAATATGTATAAATGTTAAGAATAATTTACTTATTTAAGCTGAGTAAATACTTAATAGTTTTAATATTCTAGAAATTTCCTGATACAGTATTGATGTTATCTTGAGTGTAGTACGCCATCTAGTGGATAAATAAAGTACCTGTTAATAACTAATGTTAACATTGACACATTTAAGAGAAAGACTCTGTGATAACTAATTTATGTTTATTATTTTATTTAGAGCATACCTTCACATTTGTGTAACTTTGGAAGAAATTAATAAATAGATTTTGGACATCTTCATCCATCTCTGACCGGATGTGCGTAGTGGTTGTAATTTAATTCTGAACCAACTTAGTTCTTCATTGCAGCGCAGGTGAGAAAGGCTGAAGTTATATGACCAACAGCATCTATCACCTGACGTTGGACATTCTCTGCCAATTCATGAACCCGGTATTCAGTAGTTGTGGGCTGACTTTAATGTTTCTGTCAAATCTGTATCGTGACCCCTAGCTGCTTTAAAGGCTCCAAAGCCAAATGACCATGCTGCCCCTCATCTGGGCATATGACAGTCATTGATATTTACTGGACAAGAGGATCATGCTGCTTTTTGCATATAAGGAAGGTACTACTAACCACCCTGGCTAGAACGCTTGCATAATGGATGAGAAAAGGCAAGATAATCAAGTTTTATCCTAAGATCCTTGATTTTTTTTTTTTACTGCTGCCAATATTTATAGTGTCTGTTTAATCTTTGTTTATTTTAAGAAAATTACTGCTTATTTATTTTGTAATATTAGTAAGATACCAAATCAAGGGGATGAGAGCCGTGGGAACATCTGGCAAGATTGACAAGTGTAGCTGAGTGTCATCTGCATAGCTAAGGTAATTTACTTTATGTTTTGGAAATGATCTAGCCTAAAGGAGCTATGTAATGTGAGAATAATAAAGGGCCTAGAATTGATCCCTATGGCACACCAATTGGAATATCATGCATTTCTGAGGTGCAGTCACCAAGACTAACTTAGAATTTCCTCTGTATTATGCATGATTTAAACCCGTGTTTATAGTGAGAAGTCAAGCAAAATAACACATTTTATTGGCTAACTAAAAGTTTTCTCACTACATTCATAATGGCTAACATGATACAACACCCTTGTACTACAACCAGTGTTTATTAAACTTTCCAAATCCAACACAATATTTTAATCTACAGAACACCTAAGAATTAATCCAAAAAAAGGAAAAGGGAATAAGCAAATCAAGAAAATGCTTATATGATATGTAAAAAGATGTAATAATAAAAAACATTTCCGGTTTTCTGCATGATAAATGTAAACACATAGATTGCATTTATATGCGCACACAAAATTGGGATAAATTTAGTAACCTAGTTAAGACAGAAACCGGGTAACTTAAAAACCTCTGTTTACCTGTGCGAGTCCACTTATTGAATTCCAACTTGGAAAAACACCTTGACGTCATTAAAGTGTGCAAAATAGAGTTAAATGTCATCATCAGCCACAATGAATCTGAAAACAAGCATGGAGTGTGGGTAACCTTATTTTTAAAAGTAGCTTAGTTACATTACCAGTTACTTACAAAAAAAAAGTCAATAAGTATGTTATATTGTTACTTATGAAATGTAATGCATTGCAAACAGGGCATTACTTTTGTGTTACTTTTTCTTCTTTTCAATAAAAAAACTGCACATTTGATTGGTCAGCATTTGTTATTAAATCATAAGACCAATTATGAACCTTAATGAAACTCACTAGAAACAAATGAAAATGTGATAATTTAATTCTTCATATGCTGAGAAGTAAATAACATCCATATCCTTTTTTCATTCTGGACAAGATCCCCCAAAAATTTATGGTATGAATACCAGCCACCCAATCACACTGTTTCAACACATCAATTGCAAATGAATGGATTAAAACTAAATAAATAATCTGTGATAGGTTTCTGTTACTGGATGGCGTGCAGCACACTCTTTTCTGCTTGACTATGTGATTGTGCCCTGAAAAAGACTGATGTGCTGGTATGAATGCTTTCTGCCTAAAACCCATTACACATGGGATAATAATAACGTAGCTATTTTTATTTAAATAAATTAAGTAATTTGTTGGGTTGTTACTTTAAAAAGTAATCGAACTACATAACTACTATGCTCCTGAGATCGTGCTGCTTAGCTTAGCACTGTACATTCAGCTCATTAACATAAATTTAGGGATTTCTGTAATGCTGATACAGATTATTCCAACCAGGATAGGGAATAATACAATCTCCCGAGCCTTAACTATACATGTCACATTTAGCTATTTTGATATTTTGTTTTGGTTGCAGCGACAGTCAAAAATCCACTTTCACATAAAGTAAGAATGTAAGAGTAGAAGCAAAGTGATTTAGAGGCCTAATTTTTTTTCACTTAAAAGTATACAATCACTACGTATTTTTATTCAAAAACTATCTTCAAATGTTTTAATATAATCTCTGAGGAAAGATGAGCCAACATGACATTCATTCATACAGCAGATAGTTAATTCTTTACCTGTTCACTGAGATAGACTACATCCATAACCCACAAAAAGACTTCTCTTGAATCTTGACTTTTTGAAAAATAGTCTTCAAATTTAATTAACAACATTTTGTAAAATGATTATGATAATACATTTTATTTGGTTTAAACTGTAATCTTCATTTTTGTTTTCTCTCTCATTCATTTGGTCAATTAAGGTTTGAGATTATCAAAGAAGTGCGCAGTGGGTAGCGCTGCTGCCTCGCAGTAAGGAGACTTGGGTTCACTTCCCGGGTCCTCCCTGTGTGGAGTTTGCATGTTCTCCCCGTGTCTGCGTGGGTTTCCTCCGGGCGCTCCGGTTTCCTCCCACAGTCCAAAGACATGCAGGTTAGGTGGATTGGCGATTCTAAATTGGCCCTAGTGTGTGCTTGCTGTGTTTGTGTGGTTCCTGCCTTGTGCCCTGTGTTGGCTGGGATTGGCTCCAGCAGACCCCCGTGACCCTGTGTTCAGATTCAGCGGGTTGGATAGTGGATGGATGGATGGATTCTTCTTCTTTGCATTCAAAGTATAATTTTCTTTTTTGAGCCTTCTTTTTTTGTAATTGCTGAGCACTGTTTTATGTGTTTCATGAAGAGATAAGTTAAATTTGTTCAAAAGCCGAAGTATGTTTGCAAGCAGGACCCAGTTGAAGCCCTTTTGGAGCCTTACACAAACCAACAACCTCCCTTTGTGCATATAGCACATGCCACTTGGTATGTGGAGCATACACAGTTTTACTTACTTAACAACACACAGTGGGTAACGATGCCTATTCAAAAACATCAGAGTTAGACGACTTTCCCATCAATGTCCGGAGTGTGCATGCCTTCAGAAAGAAAAACAGTGCCCATTTGTGCAGATACTGCAGACATTTTTATCATACTTTATCATACTTCTACAATACAGAACAAGGTCCCCCTCAGTGTCAGGGGCACGCACCTCATAACTTTCATAAATAGCCTCCCTCAGATGATGGCACCATAGGTGGCCATCCGTGTCACCAAATGGATTGACTGGCTCGGAACTGTGAGGAAGCAGTACTAATCTTTATGCCAATATGTTGCCCAGCATCAATAACAATTGCACTGATTCGAGAAGTTCTAAAATGTAACCAAAACAGTTGTACTTCCACAGGTGATAATTCGTTCCAGATTAAAATTCAGTCAGGTTCTTCTCCAAATGGTCTTTTCACTTTCCCTCCTCATCCATGAGTGTTCAATAATGTTCCCTGTAGAGAATTGGCTCCCTATCCATGGTCAGTTACTGACTTTTGCCACATGTTGCTAGAATTCAGTTGGCTCGTTTTGAATCTAGAACTGGATTAAGTAGGATAGCTAAAGTTATATAAATGCCAAACAAATCTACATCTGGCACGCTTACACACTGTCTCACACACTAATATACTATATCTTGCAAATTAGCATAGCTTTGAGCTGTGGCAAGACTTTTAAACTCCATACAGAAGACATACTTGAAAAAATCTGAAGTGTCCATGTGAGGAAGTTTCATTAGAAACTAGAAAGGTCGCATGTGAGCAAGGATTAATAAATGTGACAGAATTTAAAAGTGTGTTTGTGACAAAAGTTAATTAACTGGTTTATAATTTTAAAGTAAGTTGCAGTCAAAGCACGATTACTTTCCATCCAATTTTTGAACCTGCAATTTCCATTACAGTTTCATACGGTGTGGCAGCTTGTTGCTGTATGGCTGTTCACAATGCAGCAACTAATTCTGAACTTGACTCTAGTCAATCCCTCGCACATACTGTCCTTCAATCCAGGAAAGATTAGATTCTCATATTAAAATAACATGCATATCCCTAGAGAAAATCTAGGTGTGCAAACTTCAGGTAGATACTGACGATGATCTAGTTACAATCAAATCCATATGCCTAGGAGTAGTTAACACTTCACCCAAAGATTTGCCATCTAAGCACTATGCACAATGCAAAAGGGTTTCCCTTTCTACAGCAATAGATTTCATTTTTTTCTTGAAGTTTCTCGGAGTTCCCATGAAATACATAATGTTCCGCGGTGTTCTCTGTGTACCCTACGGTCATCTCTCTGTGGGCTGTGTCCTACACAACTCAAGCATTTAGGACAAGCAGGTCTAATTGGTGGTTGGAATGAGCAACAGCATTAATCTTGTCATTTATCATTCATTATAGGAGTATGCACTCAGAGCCTACAAACACAGTTCATGGTCAGGACCACAAATAAGAACCTCTAATTTAGGCTCATCACATTGCTCATCTGTGATCTCTACCGATAGTCTTTATTACCCTTTAGGAGGAAATTGAACAGAACTCTTTAAGTGTGAACATAATTCAATCCTGGGATCACATCATAACAGTTGCTGATTGCTGTTCCATCATCAATCTAGCATTCCATCACCTCCCTTCACCTCCAGGATTATTTTGTGTCTTTTGTAATACATGCATATAAATTACTTGATTAAAACTAGTAATATATCAGGGTCCTGGAGTACATTTGTGAATATTATATGTGTTAAATCTTGTTTTGGGTAGTGTGGTTGCTCAGTGGTAAGCATTTCTCCCTTACAGCTCTTGCATCTTAAATTCAAGTCACACTTCCAATTGTATTAACTCCTTTATATTCTTTATTATGTAGACTGAATGCCCCCAAATCCCAGGGTAGTTCAATACCTTCACCTTTCTTTTACATTCTGTAACCCCAAGTAATAGATAGACCACCAGAAAAAGCAGTAGAAAAGATTATAAATGTACTCATGTATTATACATTTAGACTGTCCTGGCATTACCCTTTTTTCTGTGCTTTGGCACACAAGTCTTTCACTTCCAAAGCTGCTGCCAGAGACTCTTAATTTCAGCACAATTGTCTGTTTTCTGGGTTTCTTCAGAATGCAGCATCTGGGCCTCAACTGAAAAAAATTATCATTCACAAAGTGACATCCACAGATGTCTTCTCGATGCACCATCCAAATACTTGATCAAGGACAAAGAACCATAACTTAATGGTGGGCAACATTGATAGACAAAACATTGCACTAATTGTCAATCAAAAGCTTGAGCTTATCTACATTGAAGAAATCAATGGCAAATCATCTATTCTTTTCTTTAAAAAACATGGCGAACACGAGATCCACACTCTGTCTACTTACTCACTGCTCTCAACCTGGCTGTAATCCTGTTCTAAATAGCCACATCCATTGTCTAGGCTGAAGTGATCCCTTTTACTCAGAAGGGCAATTTGGTGCTGGACTGGAAGAGTGGAAGACCTGTCTTGTAGAGTTAGACAAGTGTGCTGTTAGTCCAAATCTTGCTAAGGAATAGCAAGTGCAGTAACAAAAGAGAGACTACATATAAAAGTCACATAATCATTTTACTAAAGACAGGAATTGTCTAATAACCAGAAACTGTGAACATTGCTAGCAAAAATAAACCCTCAAACAGAAAACTACAGTACAGCCCACAACCTAAAGGTATAACCAAGGAGAAGAAGGAGAAGAACTGCTAAACAAAGAAGAAAAGTGCAATGAAGATCTTTCCAGATGTGCAAGAGGAAGCTGACCAGAAAAAGAACAAACTATTGACTACAACAATCCATAAATACACATTAAGAACTATTAATTGTAACTTAGTAGTTAGGATAAAGTTCGCTAATGTATTATGGTATTGGTATCCCCATAACTTAAAAGTAATAACCTTTGTGGACAGACTACAAGTATCACCATGACCAAACCACAAAGAGAAAGTGAACATTATTTAATTTATTATCATTATTTCTTTTAATGTAGACTTATGCCAATTTATCAACTATAGTATGTTGACAAATTTTGTATATCTCTTCATATTTCTTGTGACCCAGCTGAAACATTAAACAGAGATCCTTCACACACACTACACAGATAATAAGCCCAAAGTATAAGCAGAATTGAAATGTGATTGTTGGTTAAAATAATACAACCATATAAAAGACTACCAGGTGGCTGTCTGCCTTATTAGTTGACTGGTCTTTGGTCTGGCTTTGCTCCGATGTGGCCCATGGATGGAATGGCAGACAGCACGGTCTCTCTAAAAATTGCTGTTGGGAGATAGATGGTCTACTCACGACAAAAAATGGCAGAGAGATGGCAGGTAGCTTGCAGCCTCCTTTATTGATTCTGTTCAGCTCCTGAACCCCCCACACTAGCTGGCCTGCCTAGTAAATTCCTGCTTTGGAATTTCAGCTGGGGCTACTTCGATTCATCTGATGAAAGTACTGGATTAAAATAAAAAGTATTGAGATAATCTATGAAATAATTATTACGCTAGATTTTACCATTTTTTTCCTCTGTCTATAATATATTGGTAATACTTTATAATAACTTCCATTATTAAGTAATTAACAGATATATATTGCTTAACAGATTATTAGTTCATGCTGATTCAACTACTTATGTCATTAAATAATAATTCATATATTGGTAACATTTGTGGAGGATGGCCCGGACACAGACAGGTAGACATTATTGCAAAGCACCACACACGTTTATTTACAACTATTATTTACAATAAAGTGAAGTTCACAACCCAATACTCCCCCAAAGTCCAGGCCTCACACGATGCCTCTCTCTCTCTCTAGGTCTGCCTTCTCTCCTCTCCTCTCCTCTCCTCTCCTCTCCTCTCCTCTCCTCTCCTCTCCTCTCCTCTGAGCTCTGTCCTTCTTCTCTCCTCTCCTCTGAGCTCTGTCCTTCTTCTCTCCCAACTCCAGCCATTGAATGGAGGGAGGCGGCCCCTTTTATACCCACCCGGATGTGATCCAGGTGCCTCCCAATGAGTGTCTGCTGGCAGTCCCTGGTGTGGCGGAAGTGCCGGTTGTGCACCCGGAATCACTCCGGGTGTCCCTGGTCTTCTTACCCCCAGGACTTCCGGGTGTGGCAGAAGTGCTGAGGACCAAGGCTCTTAAGGCATCGGGGTGCCCCCTGGCGGTGACCACGGGCCCCTTATAGGGTTGAGCTTCCAAGCTCCTTCCCGTGGTCCCCATAGCCACCAGGGCGGTCGCCCCCTCGTGGTCTGGAGGAGGCGTAATCCCTTCCTTCCGGGCGTCCCGGCTGGGTACCACTCCCAGCCACTTGCCACACACTATATAATAACTTTCATTCATGACTCATTAACAGCAATACATAATTCTTCTTTACTTCTTCACTAAACCTTCATTCATTAGTGGTAAATCTAAAGTTAAAATTATTCATCCAATGTAAAGGTTTTTAAAGTGCTATAAATGAAGAAAGCTACTATAAAGTGTTTAATAATTTCAATGTTTGAGTGTTTGTTTCAAGCATTCTGTAAGACAAAAATGTTAAAAAAAATTCCCAGAAGTAAACTGATCATGATTTTATTAATAGACTGATAACATGATATATAGTATTATCTGCTTCAATTGATTTTAGCTCTTTTTCTCACTAACCTTTGTAATCTTATGTCAGCAGTTGTGCCACCTTGAAGCCTGATCTGTCAGATTTCATTGCGACCAAGTATGGTGTCAGTTTTACCAACTAGGTTAATACACTGCCGCAACAGATCTGAAAAAAAGAAGTTAAGATATATAGTACAGTACCAAAAGAAAAAGGATTTGTTAATACCAGGTGAAAAAATGTCGTAAGAAGGACAATAAAAATAAGGGACGAGGTAAATAAAGCAAAACAAGTAAAAAGTGACAAATATATGATAGATGGATGTTAGAAAGCACACTTCGCTGGATTTTAATTAAGTTTAGAGCTGATTTTAAAACCCTATTTCTCACATTTAAACTCATAAACATTTTACCTCCCCCCTTACATTATAGAACTTACTAGTTCCTATATTCCAGGATGTACATTGGAATCTCTAGATGGAAGTTTCATTAATATTATGAGAATAAATAAAGATAGTGTAGTAGGGAGAACATTAACATTGTGGAACAATCTGCTAGCCAGTATTAGAGATGCTCCTTCAGTCTAAATAAAGGCTGAAAAATGTTTTCTTTAACATAACATATGCTTGCTTAAATGTTTTTGGGGTTGTTTAATAATCTATATAGTATATTACTTTTATAGTAGTTATATATTGTACATGTCACAATAATAACCCTATAAACATATAATTGCTTTTGATTTGCCAGTAGAAATATGAGCCTTTTTCATTTTCATTCTTTTCTCAAAATCCATGACAATTTCTGATCTGCCTTTAAACGACAGGCCCGCTGAATTTTTAATTGTCTTCTATCAAAAGAAATTCTCGTGGTTTGTCTGTGGAGTGATTCTTTCCAAAATGCAACTGACACAGGACAGTTAGCACTTGGATTTAAAGGAATACTACACCCAAGAATTATATATTTTTATATGTTACTTACTACATGTAGCACTTAGTGATGATTGTAAAAAACTTTGAATGACTTTTTATCATGCAAGACAGAGACAGTTTGATTCTAAGTCTGTGATGACCACTGCAGTGACTAATGAATGAGGTTGGGATGTTTGTCGTCAATTGAACTGCTCATTGGTATGTGGTTTATTTAACAGTGTTTCAGTAAAATACCAGGGTAGGTCAATAATTATCCTCACTTTTCTCACACACATTTGGGAACATGGTGTGCCATTGGTCACAGTGGTAAAGTTTCGACCTTGATCATTCATTTTCTCTTGTTGTTTTCTAGAATGCTCATTGGTTCATCAGAATCATGGTATGGACTTACTCGATGTTGTTATAGGTGGTTGACGTGGATGGGTGTCCTTCTTTGTGCTGAATTCTTCTCTGACCATTTTGGTACTTCTCAATCCATTCGTAAACACTACGCCAGTGGTAAAAGACTGTTTAAATACTTTGCAGAAAGCCTTCTATAGATTTTGGTCACAGTACACCTTGAACCAATAAAAACCAAACCATTGCTTTCTTTTCTTCTTTGGTGCAAATGAAGAGTGGTGCAACCATGTTTACTCCTAGAAAATAACAAAAGGTATTGATTGATGAAGGTTGAAACTTTACCACTGTGACCACTGCCACACTGTTTTAACATGTTTTAGGGCATTGTGAGCATAAGATTGGATGACTTGACATGAGGATAATGCAGCATTAATATTGTGAGATTTTTTTCATGGACTTTCTGATACTATTTCCTATTGTACAGCATTGGTCACCACATCTCAGAAAGTTTGTTATCTCTATTCTGCATTAAAACATGGGATTAAACATTTTTCTCTGCATTTGCTACCAATTACATGGGGTATGTAACAAATGAGAAAAAAAAAAATTAGCTGGAGTGTTAATTTAATACCACCCTGTATACGTATGTAGGTATCCTTTTGTGTACAGTATATTGGAAATTTCTCTGTTTATGTTGCAGCATTTTGTTGCATTTCATTTTTCATTGTTATTATTATTACTACTACTAGTAATAATAATAATAATTTTAATAATAAAAATGTTCTTTGCATTTTATTTTGCTTTTGTTTCATATTTTGCATTTTTTTACAAGTAGGCATAATAGAAAACTATTTTGAAATGAGCAAGTGCACAATAATGTATAATGTGTTATGCAGTATAATTGCTGAGAAGAAACACAACAGGATCATTGATTAATAAATATGGATAAACACTGAAATTTGTCAGCAGACTTTGTGGAGAACATGACAGTATATCTTGAGTTCCAAAGTAGAAACTATTGCAGAAATACAAACTACTTCACAATACACCCTCACAATTTGAAGTCTTTATTAAATTGGCTTAAAGGCAAGTGTATCTTCTACTGTTATGACTGATGTAAACATTTTTTTGTAAAAAATGTCTTGTTTAGACAATTACATGTCTATGTGGGCATATTATAATTAGGCCTGCTGTAAAGATAAGTAATACTGTATATAAAACAAAATAGCTGGTGAGAACTCTTGAAGGTACACAAATACAGATTCATAGATAATTGGAGTACAAGTCCAGATATAGTATTGAATTTTGTAAACATTTTCATTTTTACTCAACAGCAATAAATATGCATCTATATATCCTCTTTAATAAAATCCCTGTGTGCGTCCAGTGTTCGTGTGTGTGTGTCTTCTGGTGAAGTGCGCATGCACGGGGTACGGTGCGATGCTTCAAAGCAGATGCTCTAAATGCCGCCTGACGCGTCACACAAGACAGAGACGGCGGGACCTATAAAATATCACGCGGAAGATCCAATCGGATTTCGGCAAATGAGGTAAGACTTTAAACAGAAAACACGAAAAATCCAATTGGGTACTGAGACATGGAGACCAGCTTCCTCATTGTTGTGCAAGTGTTCACTCTGAGGATGTCAGATTTGCGATTAAGAAGCTTGGCCCGGTAAAATGTAAAGCAAAAGTAGTTATTTTCGTCTACATTACATCAGCTGCTGGGGAGAATCTGCTGATTGCCCACTGTTGTGACAGAAAATTAAACGCATATTACAGACAGCAAAGCCAGTATTACTGTCAGAGACAATTACAGGCATTTTACGGAAAAAATTTAATGAGGTAAAAGGTCCCTTGCTATTTAATATAGACTGTTCCTACTAATGTTTATGGACTACTGTTCTAGCGCCCGTTATTGTAACGGGCTTAATGTCTAGTATATATATATATAATATTATCCATCAAATTGTTTTAAAGTTCAGTACTCAGTGGTTGTTGACTGCAAAGTAATTCTTAGTATTTGTACAGGATAATCCTTGAGATTTACACTAACGATTTTAATTTTCAAGTGAAAATATTCTAACAAAAATTTGAAGGTTGGGGTCATAGCCTTCAGAACTTATGATTTCTTTCTGTGATCAGAATGACCTTGAAAATGTCCTAAAAGAAAGAAAAATTATATCTGTCAGTCTTGTCAAACCTTAAATGTTTTGACAAATAAATAAAAACAAACACATAATATCCATCCATCCATTATCCAAACCGCTATATCCTAACTACAGGGTCAAGGGGGTCTGCTGGAGCCAATCCCAGCCAACACAGGGCACAAGGCAGGAACAAACCTCGGGCAGGGCACCAGCCCACCGCAGGACACCCACACACACACTAGGGACAATTTAGGATCACCAATGCACCTAACCTGCATGTCTTTGGACTGTGGGAGGAAACCGGAGCACCCGGAGGAAACCCACGCAGACACGGGGAGAACATGCAAACTCCACGCAGGGAGGACCTGTGAAGCGAACCTGGGTTTCCTAACTGTGAGGCAGCAGCGCTACCCACTGCGCCACTGTGCCACCCAAATCTAATATCTAGATTTTAATTTTTACAGTAAATTTATCCTATCCAATATGACCATAAGATAGCTATTTTATTACAGTAAAGATGTCCGTAAAACTATCAAAGATAGCAATTTTGCTTGTGTGCACTTTACGTGCCTATTTGTTGGTGCTAAATTACTCGCTGTAGATGACATGGCTTAATGAGAAAATTATATTCACGAGGCAGGCCATTGGTTAATAGTCCTCTGTGCTGGATTTGACCTCAGATTATTTTTCAGTTGAATTCAGTATTTTTGAAATATATATTTGAAGGTATGTACCACTGATCACATGTAAAATGTGCCGAATTACAGTCAGCTGACAAGCAGAAGTGATATTTGACTAAAAAGAAAACGAAATAGCTTTTATTATCTGTTAGAATGAAGCAGTAATTATTAAGTCTTTCTCAATAATGCAAATATATTACAAGCAACAAAAGCTTCCAATAATGTATTAAAAGACTAATAAGCCATTGCAAATGTGAGCAGCTTAAATGGCTGATGGGAAATGCCTTCCGACTTATTATGTGCATTAAAATGAGGCATTATTATTCTCGTACGTGAACAATAGATTTGCTCGTTGCACTGGCAGAAAGCCCAGAAATCCAAGTGTGAAGAAAAAAGAAATCAAATAAAAACAGGAAGTTTAAAACTATAATGATACAGATGCCAAATGGAACAATACTGCATCGTTCATAACTCATAAATCTGTTTACTCAGTACTTGGAATAGTCCATCTGGTCTCCTTCTGCATTTTAAGGGATAATGTATTTTTTTAACAAAATGTACATTTCAATAATAATTATAACTTGGGAATTTTGTTAAATCATAAGTTATCCTGAAGCATATGATATTGTATTACTTGATCATAAACACAGTTGCAGAAAACAGCATACAGATATACAAATCAACATGTCCAGAAGAAAAAAGAAAGATTACTGGAGATATTTTTGAATCATGGTACCATTTTGCTATTCTGAAATTTTTCATTTAATACACTCCTAGCAATAAATTTATATTTTTCCTTAGGGTATTTCAAAGGGAATGCATGATCCTTTACAAGGCAATGACCATATTCAGTCAATAATTTGTTGCCCAAAACTTCTTAGTCCACTACAAGTCAAGGAAAACCAGAGTATATCCCAGCAGCATTGGTGCAAGACATAAATGAACAAAGGATAAGGCCGACCATCACAGAGCACACTCACACATCTACAAAGGTCAATTCGGTTCACTAAGTAGTCTAAGTTGCACGAATTTGTGATGTGAGAGGAAATCAGAAAATGAAGAGAAAAACCTTGTGAGCCCAGGGACAGTGTTCAAACTCTACAGCATATTAAGATAGACATGGACAGACATGGAATTACAATAAATTGGGTGGCATCATGGATGGGAGGTTGACTTTACTAGGTCATGGTTTGGATGCCAATAACAGAAAGGTCTCTGGAAAAATGATTTTGAGAATGGATCAATAATGGAACGACAGTGAGGGACGCAGGACAAAATATTGTTTGTGCACAAATCTAATAAATGGCAGCAGCAGGGCATAGCTCCCTGTGTTATGCAGAGCCCTATAGGTTTATATAATCCTTTCATATTAAATGGGGTTGCAGGAATACAGAAGATCACCAATGAGACCTTTGACATGATGGCCTCAGGAATTCTGCAGGATCATCCCTACACCTGGAAGTGATTCCTACAATGACCCAGAAGTGCTGCAGGACCAGGGTTAATAAGTATGCATGCAGAAATCCTCAGATGACACTGCTATTGTGTGGTGTGTCATGGGTGGACAGGAGGAGGGGTTCAGGTGTCTGGTGAATGACTTTGTGGGATGGTGTTGGTCAAACCAACTGCTGCTGAACACTTCCAAAACTAAGGAGATGGTCATGGACTACCATAGGTCTAGACCTCCACTGAGTCCTGTCTCCATTAAAGAAGTTAACGTGGAGTGGGTCAAGACCTAAAAACACCTTGGAGTGCAGCTGGATGACAGGGTGGACTGGTCAGAGAACACAATGGCTCTGCTCAGGGAGGGATAAAGCCGGCTCTATTTTCTGAGGAGGCTGGGCTCCTTTAAAGTATTCAAGAAACTCTTGCAGATGTTCTATCAGTATGTATTTGTCAGTACTCTCTTCTATGCCGTTATGTGCTGGGGGTCGGGGAGCAGTTTGAGGAAGAGGGATGCTGATTGTATTGACAAGCTGATCTTGTGAGCAGGATCTGTGGTTGGAATGTAAATGGGCTCTCTGGTGACAGAACAGAGAGCAGGACACTATGCAAGCTGCTGTCTATTATGGACAACAAACATCATCCCCTATACACCACCATAATTAAGCAAAGGAGTTTGTTTAGTGGTAGGCTGCTATCACAGAACTGCAGTATGGACAGATACAAGAGATTTTTGTCCCCATAGTCATTACTCTTCAGCTCTTTACCAAAGGGATGGGAGGTGGTTGAGCTCTGAATCTGATACTCCTTCTCTGCTCATAAGCTATATTAGATGTATTAGCGATGCTCTACATACATCTGATATCTCACTACCTTTGCATTACTGTATAACCCTTTTTTTGTTATTACCCTATCAGCATAAGCCATGTCACTTTATATTATTTTACTTTGACATTAAGTCACTTTACTATCTGTCGCTTTGACTTTAATATTGTGTTCCACCTGTCACTTTGGTAGTAGTATTATTTGCATAATTCACACTGCACTGGCATTATTGTATGTACCATCTAGTGTACTGTGATTGCATTATTTGTACAGTATTTGTTATTTGTGTAGTAAGTGCACTTACATTTTTGTATTTAACTTAGAATAATTAATTATTCAATTTCCTTCAGGACAACAATACAAATTTCCATCAATAAAGTATCATAGATAGATAGATAGATAGATAGATAGATAGATAGATAGATAGATAGATAGATAGATAGATAGATAGATAGATAGATAGATATCTATTATCTATCTATCTATCTATCTATGGAGCGGCTGCTGCTTCACCATCTGAGGCCACAGGTCCGCCACGCCCTCGACCCTCTGCATTTCGCATACTAGGAGAAGGTGGGAGCGGAGGATGCCATCATCTACATGCTACACCGATCCCTCTCCCACTTGGACAGTGGCAGTGGTGCTGTAAGAATTATGTTTCTGAACTTCTCTAGCGCCTTCAACACCATCCAACCTCTGCTCCTTAGGGACAAGCTGACAGAGATGGGAGTAGATTCATACCTGGTGGCATGGATCGTGAACTATCTTACAGACAGACCTCAGTATGTGCGTCTTGGGAACTGCAGGTTTGACATTGTGGTCAGCAGCACAGGAGTGCCGCAGGGGACTGTACTTTCTTTTCTAGTCCTGTTCAGCCTATATACATTGGACTTCCAATACAACTCGGAGTTCTGCCACATGCAAAAGTTCAATGACGACACTGCTGCATCAGGAGTGGGCAGGAGGACGAGTCTAGGGACCTAATCAAGTACTTTGTTAAATGGTGTGACTCAAACCACATACGCTGAACACCAGCAAAACCAAGGAGCTGGTGGTGGATTTTAGGAAGCCCAGGCTCCTCATGGACCCTGTGATCATCAGTGGTGACTGTGTGCAGATGGTGCAGACCTATAAATACCTGGGAGTGCAGCTGGATGATAAATTAGACTGGACTGCCAATACTGATGCTCTGTGCAAGAGAGGACAGAGCCGACTATACTTCCTTAGAAGGCTGGCATCCTT
The DNA here is from genome assembly GCF_900747795.2 of Erpetoichthys calabaricus. Classification (NCBI taxonomy): domain Eukaryota; kingdom Metazoa; phylum Chordata; class Cladistia; order Polypteriformes; family Polypteridae; genus Erpetoichthys; species Erpetoichthys calabaricus. The sequence continues at coordinate 213,552,780 of NC_041398.2, read as the reverse complement.
CAACATCTGCAATAAGATGCTGCAGATGTTCTATCAGACAGTTGTGGCGGCGAGCGTCCTCTTCTACACGGTGGTAAGCTGGGGAGACAGCATAAAGAAGAGGGACTCCTTACGCCTGGACAAAATGGTGAGGAAGGCAGGCTCTATTGTAGGCATGGAGCTGGACAGTTTGACATCCGTGGCAGATCAATGGGCACTGAGCAGGCTCCTGTCAATTATGGAGAATCCACTGCATCCACTAAACAGTATCATCTCCAGACAGAGGAGCAGCTCCAGCAACAGACTGCTGTCACTGTCCTGCACCACTGACAGACTAAGGAGATTGTTCCTTCTCCACATTATGCGACTCTTCAGTTCCACCCGGGGGGGTAAATGTTAACATTATGCAAAGTTACTGTCTGTTATATTTTTATCAGTATGCTGCTGCAGGAGTATGTGAATTTCCCCTTGGGATTAATAAAGTATCTATCTATCTATCTATCTATCTATCTATCTATCTATCTATCTATCTATCTATCTATCTATCTATCTATCTATCTAAGTACTTCGGTGCCTTTGGTCATTACAACTTTGAGCAAGTGTGGAGTGTTGGCAAGATTTTGTTTGGCAGGGAAGAAATAAAGCCAGTGGTGTTGGAAAAAAGAAGAGAGATGGTGAGAAGAGTGCTTCGATTTTTATAGCTGGAAGTAGATCACCAGCTGGCAAAATGGTCTACCTTAGGGAAACTACACGTGTTTAGGTACTCACAGAGAGGCACTGAATAGTAGAACCAACAGAAAATCAGTAAATACAGACGAGTGAGGAACAGGAGAGGGCCAAAAACAAAGATCCTGTTCTGAAACCAGACTAAGGCTGAATACCAGAAAGTTAAATGATTGTACACTGAAATCAAAATGTTAAACAAAATCAAAGTAAAAAAACATAAACTCACAAAGGTTAGAAATAAACACCATGAAAATTTTCAGCAGGGAGAGGTTGGGACACAGTTTTTAAACACCCTTTTTAGAAAGAAGCCAGAATCTTGGACAGCAACCTTAAGCATAATGCCAGTTTAAATACTGGCTTGACTTCCAATAACTGTCCCTTAGCAATCCTAATAACAGCCCCTCAATACCGCAGTACCCATAACACACACAACATGGCACTCCCATAACACACACAACCCAATAAACATTTAGGCAATGGGATTATTGTTGTAAACAATGCTGTTGATAATTGAGACCGGCAAGGGCTGGCATGGTCATCCAGATGTTAAAAAGTAAAAATGATATGAATTGTATTAAATTGTATAACTTATAATATTTCTGCCCAGGTATACTAGACATATGAAAAACCTGAAACAAGCGGCTTATTTTCTTCTCTGCTTTAACACAACTGGAAAACAAGATACTGTTATGTTTACCAAGGAAAAGGAATGCAAAGAAGATTAATGGAGGTGATCAAGAGGAGATACGTCAAAAATACCAGAAAAGGCTTAATACCAAGAGTCTATCTGATCTTTCATTAAATCTCAAAACTAAACCTGAAATCAAAGTCAAAGCCTAAACAAAACAATTTTGCAAGTCTAAAGAAGAAGACAAAAAAACAGCATAGAGATTTCTTTCAAATTATCCTCAAACTTTAATGACTGTGAAGTTCACAGTGCTAACCTTTTATCCTGTCATGATGAAATGTCTGCTCCGTGCACCTCTTAGGCTTGTTGCTTGTCAATGCCATACCAAATGATGTTCGAAATGACAATACATAAAGCAAAAGACGGTGTTGATAAAGATGTGAAAACTTTTTCACTATTAAAACTGTAGAAGACCAGCCTGGCTACAGACAGACACTGAGACACACGATGTCCAAACACACACATTTATTTTCTTCTCTGCACAATACACAGTGCACAAAGTACCCATAAGGCTCATTCCCTTTTCTTCAAGTCTTCTGCTGTCTCTACTCCTCTCCTTGAAAGCTCCATCGTCTTCCACCCGACTTCGATTCCTATTAACCTCCGGCAGCACTTCCGGGTGTGGTGGAAGCACTGCTTGTGAATCCAGCTCCTCTTCAGGCAGCACTTCCGAGTGTGATGGAAGTGCTGCAGATCTTCTTTCTGGAGCTGTCCAGGCACCCCCTGGCGGTGGCCACGGACCCCAACAGGCTTGAGCTTCTAAGCCACAAGCCTGTGACCCCAATGCAACCCAGGGAGGCTGCTCTCTCATGTCCCGGGGTATAAATTGCCTTTCTCCTGGTTCTCTGCTCCTCCAGGTCTCCCGGTAGGGCATGATCCCCCACCATCAATCACAAAATATTAATCAAAACAATGATGCCAAGATTGTGTTCTATGACCCCAAAACCCTTATTTAGATATACTGTATGACATCACAAACATAGCTGCAATAGACAAGTAATTATTTTACAATGAATGCAAATGATAAAAGGTATGTGGATTCAGCATTCTCACACATGCTCAATAGAAATGTGAAGGGGTGTCTAAAACAATTTCAATATAAAATCCTTATACATTTTATATTATTTAATTCATTTTGATAATTGGAATCACATCTTATAAGATTGCTAATCAAAGACTTCCTTTTCTAATTAATATTGTTGCTTACTTTTTCTTCCACACAGAGTGGCAGACACTTTGAGTTTAGTACATTTATAACGAAAGCCAAGTCAGAATGCACAACTTGGACCTTTGCACAGAACAGGTATGGCAACTGATGACCCAAATAAATCAAATGCTGTCAATGAAAACAAGGAGCATTTATAATTGACTAAGGACCTTAAATACTAGACTTTTAGGAAATCTTGTTTCTGTCGGATTCACCCTGATTGGAGGACTGGGATTTTAAATTATATACTAATTTAACTGGTCCTGGTAATATGCTTCTGTTACATGAAAGATTCCAAATATCTGAGTTTTTCATATGAGTAGAGCAATATTTGATTTCCATGCCACTGGATATCTTGACATCTTTGCTGAGTATGTGGATTCCTTCTGGGTAGCAGCATGGCCATATGCAAAGTAACATTTTGCCAGGATAATACTCTATGCTGTAAGTCTCACAAAGTCCTGCAATCATTCTAGGAACATCTGCGTGAATTTGGCTTAATGCTGTGACGTCGGTAGTTACTAGAGCTCACTAGAGTTGAAGCTGAAGTGAAATTTACTGAACTGTTTGTGGGAAGGGCGGCACAGTGGTGCAGTGGTAGCACTGCTGCCTTGCATTAAGGAGACCTGGGTTCGCTTCCCAGGTCCCCCCTGCGTGGAGTTTGCATGTTCTCCTCTTGTCTGCGTGGGTTTCCTCTGGGTGCTCCGGTTTCCTCCCACAGTCCAAAGACGTGCATTGGTGATCCTAAATTTTCCCTGTTGTGTGGGTGTGTGTGCCCTGCCAAGGGATTTGTTCCTGCCTTGCACCCTGCGATTGGCTCCAGCAGACCCCCATGACCCTGTGTTAGGATATAGCGGGTTGGTGAATGACTGACTGTTTATGGGAATGTGCATAACCTCAGTCACTTTATTGCACATAAAATTACTTCGTAAACAAAGCCTGATGTTTATGTGTCAGTTATGTTATATGACTGCTTTTTAATACTTTGCTTGTTTTATAGCCTTTATCTAACATGCACTCAGTGACTTTGGTGAATTGCTCTTTTAGTTTTGTCTCGTATTTTTGACAGATTCAGTGGTAATGTTTTCAAAGCTCAAGATATCCGAATATCTTTGTTTGCCTGCAAATGTATGTACCGCATCACTTTCTTTGTATTATTTGTTTGTTTTAAGTTTGACTCTTGCAGAAATGTGAGGACAGTTCCTACTGTGTAATTGCTGATAAAGGGCACAGATTTTGGTCAGGATTAGCTTTATGTAAATATTTAATGGTGAGATCAATTACACTGTGATACAAACACCTTGGTCTTATATCACAACACAGGCTGATATTTCTCTCTGATACAGATATATTTTTTTCTCTTAGGTGATTACACATTTATTTCAAACCATAAAGCTTTTCCAGATGGGAAATGACTATTCTCTAAAGCTGCCAAAGCTGAAAGGTCTACATGAGGTGGGTTGACAATAAAATGCCAAGGGCAGTTAATCTCCTTTCTGCCTGGCAGCATAGAAAAGCCTGCCTAGAGAAGATGAGTGGAGAGCAAGAACAGGGCATGGATAAATTGGCTCTGTAAGCATGCAATTCAGAAGTTTGCCAGAGGTCATGGCAATGAGGTGAACACTGAGAGCAAGAATTAACAAAACAGCGATAAAGAGGAATGAAAATGATTAGCTAAATGGAGTGTCACTCTTAGCGTAATTTAAGAAGCCTGGGATGGCACACGTGGAAGGTCAGACTTTACAGAAGAATGCTTTTCATGAATTGCTTTCACTGACAGAATGTAGCCTTATTTACAGTTAATAAAATTAGTGAATTTAGTGATTTTTAGAGTAAGGAGTTAAGTATTAATTATCTATTGTTGGCTGATTTGTGCAGTTGATTTTGTGAAGAGTTCTCAAAAGCTTTTACTCCAAAATGTTATTAATATTAGCAAGTCTAGATACATACATAAAGCAATATATTTTAAGTCTAAAAGATAACTAATTACAATGTTGCAATGTGTAATTATCACCTTTAATGTGATCAGTTAATCTGTGCAATTCATGCTTTCACCACTGACAGCATGAAAGCCTCATGTACATTATCTTTAATAAAGTTATTCTTATAGCATTACCACATAAATATCACAAATGAAGATGTACATTTTGAGATTTAACTAGACTTTTCAAGCCTAGTTTCTTAATTGGTGGCGTACTATTGTGGTATTTCCCTCTACTTACTCTTTTCTTATTTTCTTTAGGGATAGGTGTATTCACCAGGTTTGTTACTGGGTTGGTCTACTCTTGCATCTTAATATTAACACATACGCACATACAGTAGATGCACACATACACACAAACCCTAACCACAAATGTACCGTATGAATAACAGTCCTCCAAGAAATTTACTTATCATAGGCACGAACAACATAAAATGTCTTAAGTATATCTCAGACCTAAATATATTTAAACTTATAAAGGCCCAACATAATACAATACAATATAATTTATTTTTGTATATCCCAAAATCACACAAGGAGTGCCACAATGGGCTTTAACAGGCCCTGTGTTTTGACAGCCCCCAAGTCTTGACTCTCTAAGAAAACAAGGAAAAACTCCCAGAAAAAAAAACCCTTGAAGGGAAAAAAGTGGAAGAAAACCTTGGGAAATGCAATTCAAAGAGAGACCCCTTCCCAGGTACTGTAGGTTGGGTGTGCAGTGAATGTCGAAAAAGGGGGTAAATTTAATACAATACACAGAACAAAACACAAGTAATCCTCAATACAATATAATGGTGAAATAGAAATATTACTGAGTAAAAAAGTACTGAGCAAAATTCAGCAGTAGATGATATCACATAATAGGATTCAGATTTGTTCAGAGTCCTGGAGACCTTGGCCATCAAGCTGCCTCCCACTATTGGCCATTCCACAGCTAAGTCAGTGCTGGGCCAGCCATTATGATGAAAGGACCCCTCTACCTGACGATTCCAGTGCTCCTCCATGAGAGATGACTTTTCCTTAGGCAGGCAAACAATTTGTCAGTAGGGCAGTGGCACCAAGTGCCACATTTGAGTACCAAGAACAGAAACAGAATAGGTGAGGGTTAGTAACAAATTATAACTATTATGTTACTTTAGTGCTAATGACTAACAACAGAGATGCAGTATACACAGTTAATCAGCAGCTCTAGTCAGGGTGTTCCAAACTGAAGTAGTGAGTCTTCAGCCAGGATTTGAAAGCTGAGACTGAAGGGGCATCTCTCAGATCCATTCCACAGTTTAGGGGCCCTGTAACTAAAAGCTCAACCTCCCACTGTTATTTTATTAATCCTTGGAATCTTGAGATCTTAATGTGCATTCTGGTTTGTAAGTAATGATATGTAAATTCAGATAAGTAAGCTGGACCTTGACCATTTAAGGCTTTATACAGTATGTTAAAAGTAGGATTTTGAAATTTGCCCTAAACCTAACTGGGAGCCAGTGTAAGGATTTAAAAACTGGAGTTTGTATTTTCTTGTTTTTGTAATAATTCTTGCGGCAGCATTTTGGATTAACTGGAAACTGTATAAAGAACAATTTGAACATCCAGTGAACACTGCATTGCAGTAGACAGTCCTTCTAGAAATAAATGCATGAATTAATTTCTCAGTATCCCACATATTTAGTAAACAAAAATTTGAACAATTTTATAATGTGTGCTTTAAATGACATGATAGAGTCAAAGTTAACACCTAGACTACGGGCTGATTCGTTAAAATTAATGGTGACAAAATATAGCGATCAGCATCATTCCCTCCAATAATTAACATCTTTGTTTTATCTGTGTTTAAAGACAAGTGGTTCTCATCCATCGCACTCCTTTAATTCACTAACACAACTAATTAAAGACAACATTGGAGAAACTTCATTTGGTCTAAGAAAAAAGTATAACTGGGTGTCTGCGTTTAACATTAAATTAACATGATGTTTTCTAATGATAGATCTCAGTGGAAGCATGTCAACTGAAAACAGTAAAGGTCGCAGTCCCTTGTGGGACACCATATCTCACTTCTGTGTATAATGAAGGAGTACTATCAGCACATTTCTGAACATACTGGAATCGATTTGATAAATAAGAACTAAACTAGGCAAGGACAGTTCCTCTAAGCCCAACGTCATTTTTCAGCCTTTGCAGTAAAATGGAATGGTCAGTGGTATAACAACATAATTACAGTAGAGTTTCCTTCATCAGAGGATATCAGAATGTCATTTAAAACATGTGTTAATGGCGTTTCTGTGCTATGACCAATGTGGAAGCTAAACTGAAATTTCTCAAATAAATTGTGCTGCATAAGGTGTGACTGAAGCTGATTGCTGACTACTTTTTCAATTTTTTAGAGAGAAAGGGTAAATTTGATATGGGTCTATAATTATTAAGTATGTGTAGGTCTAGGTCTAACTTTTTAAGTTAATAATTTGATAACTGACACTTTTAGCGTATCAGGTATTGTGCCATGCAATAATGAGCTATTAATAATGTTAAGAATAGGTACTGCAAGACCATCCATTGCTCTTTTTACTAGTTTTGTTAGCACTGGATATAGGGAACAAGTAGTAGGCTTCATTTTAGAAATTAAAGTTAAGATTTCCTGCACTGTTATATGATTAAAGTTTCTAAAGTGTTGAATGCAAGGCAAGGTCTGCCAGGCTAGTATGCGATTTGCACACTGATGCTAAAATCTGGGAATTTATATTTTACATTTTTTCATTAAAGAAGTTCAAAAAGTCTGTACTGCTAATGTCTGTTGGTATTTTGCACTGTGGATCTGAATTCCCATTTGCTAAATTAGACATTGTTCAGTACACGAGGATTATTATTATTGTTATCTATTATTTCAGAATAGTAGTCTGAACGAGCTTTAAAGAGAGCTTTTTTATATGTATTAACATTCTCTGTCCATGCAATTTGAAAGACCTGCAGCTTTGTTGTTCTCGATCTGCGCTCCAGTTTTCAACACTCTAATTTAAGAGCTCAATTGTTCTCATTAAACCAGGGTGAGTTTCTATGTGCTTTTTTTTTCTAATCAAAGCCACCGTGATGTCCCTTAATTGATGGATTAAAGGCAGAAGTCCACATGACCGTCATCATCAAGTTCTTCCATGTGAACCCTGAATACAATGAGGACTGATTGAGATCATTTATGTTAGGTAGAATGCCTAGAGGAGGCTGGGTGGTCTCGTGGCCTGGAACCCCTGCAGATTATATTTTTTTCTCCAGCTGTCTGGGAGTTTTTTTTTGTTTTTTCTGTCCTACATGGCCATTGGACATTACTTTTATTCTATCTTAATTAGTTTTCCCTAATTTTAATTCTTATTTATTTTGTCTTTTTTTTCTCTTTCTTCATCATGTAAAGCACTTTGAGCTATATTGTTTGTATGAGAATGTGCTATGTAAATAAATGTTGTTGTTGCTTTGATCACTTTTGTTTTAAAGGGAGCCACTGTGTTCAGAGCCTCTCTCAAGGTCATATTATAATTTGATTTTCACTGATCTAAATGGTTTTTCCTAATTGTACTTTGAGTAAGTCAAGTGTCTATACATTTTGAAGCAATTTTGTTAGAAATTTTGTTCTAATCTGTGAGTGTAGTGGTAAGGGTAGAACCAAATCAAACATAATTAAACAGTAATCAGAAATAACTTCATTTAATAGAGTAATTTTTAAAGTTTGAATTTCAACTTTGTAAGTTATAATTAAATCTAATGAGTGGTTATGATTATGAATTGGACATTTGACAATCTGACAAAATCCTACTGAATTTAAGAAATAAGTAAAACATTTGCTAAAAGTATCAGTTTCCACGTCAGTGTCAACATTAAAATCCCCCATCAGCACTACATGATCATAATTTATAGTCAAATCATCATTAGCTATAGGCTGCTTATCAACCGCTGTTGTGTTACTTTAATGCAGTGTTCATTATTGGACATAGTTCTTTGCCCTCAGCCAATAAACCTTGCAGTTCAGATCATATTGCACTTTCTTACTGCTCCAGGTGATCTACATATTTAGTTTTTTACTTCAATCACTCTAGATATAAAGACAAAGTTAAAAGCAACTTGGTATTTATTAAAGAACAGTAATAATACCAGTAGAGGATAGTATAAAAGGAATTGTAGATAGCATAGTCTGGATATATGGACAAAAGTATGTCTGACCATTACACCAACATGGACTTTAATGATACTGTATTCAAATACATACACTTTAATATGGAGTTGCATCCCCCCACACCCCCCACCCTCACCCCCACCCTTTGCAGCTATAACAGTTTCCATTCTTTTTGGAAGGCTTTCCACAAGATTTTGTAGTGTTTCTGTGGGAATTTGTGTGCATTCATTCTGCAGAGCATTTATGAGGTCAGGCACTGATGTTGGACAAGAAGACCTGGCTCTCAATCTCTGTTTCAGTTTATCCCAAAGGAGTTTGATGGGGTTGAGGTCAGGGCTCTGTGTGGGCCAGTCAAGTTCTTCCACACTGAACTCATCTAACCATGTCTTTATGGACCTTTCTTTGTGTACTGTGGCACAATCATGCTGGAATAGAAAAGGGCCTTCCCCAAACTGTTTCCACAAAGTTGAAAGCATTGTGTTGTCCAAAATGTCTTGGTATGCTGCAGCATTAAGATTGACCAAACCCTGAAAAACAGTCCCACGCCATTATCAGTCTTCCACCAAGCTACACAGTTGGCACAATGCTGTCAGACAGGTAACGTTCTCCTGGCACTTGCCCACCTGACTTCCAAACAGAAAAGTGTGAACACATTTCTACCACTCCAGTCGACACTTGGCATTGGACTTGGTGATGTGAAGTTTGCATGCAGCTGCTTGGCCATGGAAACCTATTCCATGAAGCTCCCACCACACAGTTTTTGAGGTTATATTAATGCCAGTGGAAGTTTGGCACTCTTCAGCTATGTAATTAGCAGAGCATTGGTGACTTTTATGCACCATGCACCTTAGCAGTTGTTGACCCTGCTCTGTGACTTTACGTGGTCTTCCACTTCGTGGCTAAGTTGCTTTTGTTTCTAAACACTTCCACTTTCCAATAATACCACTTAGAGTTGACTGTGGAATATCCAGCAGGGATGTATATATTCTTTAGAAAAACCTTACGAAAATGTGTCAAAGATGAATATCCCAGGGCAGCATTAATTTAGCAATTGATATTGTTCATGAGATGCTTTAGCTGATCATCAGATGAAAACAGTCGCATGTCTCTCATCCTCTCCTGACGTTGCTGGCGCCCTCTCTTGGCATCGCTTCGCCCTCTCCTGACGCCTCCCTGTCTTTTCCTCTTGACGTCGCTCTGTCTTCTCATCTTTCCATTGCTCTGTCTGTCCCTTTCCCTTTCTCTTCTTTCTCTCTCTCTCTCTGTCCTGTTGGGTCTTCTTCGTGACATGGGCTTTGTGATACGGCTTCATGATTTAGGCTTCATGATATGGCTTTGTGATTTGTTCTATTACACAACTTTGATTGGATGGCTGTCAAAGTTCTGTTTCCAAGTAATAAGATAATCAACACAGCCTGAAGCAAAACCATCAAAACAGATATTTAAGGTGATACAATTCAGGAAAACAAGATGGTAGATGTTAACTGTTGTGAAATTAAGCTCATTTTTGTTTGTGTGGGCAAAAAATAGAATAAGATATAAAATTTAAAATCCACAACACTACAGTACAGATTTGCTTCTAAATTATTGAAGTTTATAAAAGCTGTACTGTAATATTTAAAAGGTATGTGGCAGACCTCTGCCTCAGTGATTTCTTAGATTAGGAATTAACTAAAACTCCGGCGTCAAGGTGAAAACATGAAAAATGTTAAGCAGTCATTAATTATTTCTTTCTGGGAAATTTTGACATAAAGGGTTCACATGAGGTGTATTTTTTAGTTCTCTGAATAATACTCTGCACTGTCAACCTCAGGTTTTAATATTCATGGTTTGGATGGTAGACAGTTACATCACCAGTGCAGCTCTTTTGATAACAGCAAACTGAAAGCTTCATCTGGTAACCACATGCAATATAAATTTGCACATTCTCTTTAGAAAAAAAATGAAGTCATGCATAATACAGCTGCCTTTTAGTCGTGATTGTAAACCACCTGCCCTGCTGATTACATTTTTGTTATGTGTCTCTATTTTGCAGTGCACTGATTAAGAATAAACAACAACAGGTGGTGTTCAGACAAACTTGAAAATGCTGGTTGTCCTTTTCTCATAAGCCATACTTTTTGGATTATGTTCAAAAAAGTAAAATATATTATATGCTTACTGTACTCTTTCTAGAGGGGCACTACACTTCACTACTGTGTTGAATTGTACACCCCTCAAAAAAATTAAGGGAACATTTAAATCACACGTTGGATTTCAATGATTGAAATATTCAAGTGCAAAATTTTTACTAAGTAATACTGTGTAATTTGTTGGGAACAAAATGATTTAACAACAATTAATGGTCACCAAAAATCACCAGCCCATTAAGTGCTGATCTAACTTGTATGAATTTCATCATGGCAACTCGTAATGTGACTCAGTAGTGCGTATAGCCCTCATGTGCCAACAACGTCTGGGCATGCTCCTGATGAGATGGCATATGGCGTCCTGGAGGATCTCCTATCAGACCTGGATCAAGGCATCAGTGAGCTCCTGTACATTCTGTGGCGGTACTTGGATGCACTGATACTTAATGTCCCACAAGTTCTCAGTTGGATTCAGGTCTGGGGAATATGCGGGCCAGCCAATGACAACAATTCCTTTGTCATTCAGGAGCTGCCTACACTCTCTGGCCACATAAGGCTTGGCATTGTCCCGCATGAAGAGGAAATCAGGGCCTACTGCACCAGTATAAGATCTGACAATGGCTCTGAGGATTTCATCCTTGTACCTAATAGCAATCTGGGTACTGTAGCCTAGCAAGTGGAGGTCTGTCCGATGCTCCAATGTATGCCTCCCCAGACCATCACTGACCCACCACCAAACCAGTCATGCTGGATGATGTTGCAGGCTGCATAACATTCACCACCGCATCTCCAGTCTCTTTCATATCTGGGGTGAACACCTGTCTGGGGTGTCAATTAATTATAGTATAAATGCACCTTATCTGGACGTTCCAAGATGTGCTGAGTCAGTGTGGTGGCCTAACATACACTGGAGGATAAAAGAACACTCCAAGCAACTCAGTGAAAAGGGGACTGAAAAGCACATCAGGGAATGGAGACAAGAAAATATCCAAGTCAGTGTATATCCCAATGAGTCCATTTAAATCAATTATTAAAAAATGTAAAGAGTATGGCACAGCTATAAGTCTACAGCAGGCTGTCCACAAAAGCTGAGTGATCGTGCAGGATGAAGACAAGTGAAGAGGCCACCAAGAGACCTATGAGAACTCTGAAGGTGTTACAAGTTACAGAGTTTGTGCCTACAGAGACTGCATACAACAGTTGTTACCCTAGTGCTTCAACAGTTGAAGCTTTATGGAAGAGTGGCAAAGAGAATGCCACTGGTAAAAATGCACAGGACATCTTGTCTTGAGTTTACCAGAAGGCAGATGGGAGACTTTGAAGTCAGCTGAAAGTTCTATGGTCTGAAGAGACCAAAATTGAGCCAGTCAACCAAATACCACATTTGATCATTGCACATTAACAAAAACACATACCGACCGCACTGTAAAACATTATGCTGGTAGTGTCATGCTGTGGCGATGCTTCTCTGCCGCAGGCCCTGAAAGGCTTGTGAGGGTGCAGGGTAAAATGAATGTGGCTTAAATACAGTGAAATCCTGGAGTAAAAAAAATGATGCACTCTATAAGAATCCTGCATCTTGGGAGATTTGTTTTCTAGAGAATGACTCCAAGCATAAAGCCAATAATAATGTTAGTTTCCTCGAATCTAAAGAACTCATGGCTAGAATTGAAAAAGGCTGTTCACTAATGACTGCAATGCAACCTGGTGGAGCTTGAACAGTTTTGCAAGAAGGATGGGGAAAAATGACAGTGTTCAGATATGTACAGCAGATTGAAACCTGTGCACACAGACTCAAGTCTGTCATGGCTGCCAAAGGAGCATCTACTAAAAACTGGCGTGAAGGGACTGGATACTTACACAGTCAATTATTTTACATTTTATATTTGTAGTTAATTTAGACCACTTTGCAGATAACCTGTTTTCACTTTGACATTAAAGAGTCTTTTTTGTTGATCAATGTCAAGAAAGTCAAATTAAATCCACTGTGATTCAATATTCTATAACAATAAAATGTGAAAATGTCTAAGGGAATGAATACCTTTTATAAGCACTGCACAGAAGAAGCAACACTGAAACATTAAATATCTCACTGCACTCAAAGGATGATGGGTATGTTGTGAGCATTGTGGTCATATTCAATATGGGATGTATTTAGCAGTATCATTGTGATTAAAGAAAAAGATCACCTTTTCAACTTTGATGACACTCATTCTCTTGCTGACTTTATTAGCAGTCTTTCCTTTCCTAATCTGACTCGCACGTCCTTGCATGTCCCCCCTTCTACAGATTGTTAAAGTTCTTTGCCAAATCAGCAGGGAATAAATGTAGACTGTCTGCAGTGTAAGCTTTGTGTGCAAATTAAAGAGAGTCAGAGAGGGAAGGAAAACAAGTTAAAGCTAAGTGCTTAATCTCTAAATACGAGTCTTCATTCATGATATATTGTAAAGTACTTAATTCTGTTAAAAAATGAAAATGGAAAGCTAGTTGCTTGTAGTTGCAAGAAAAATAAATTTACATAGAACCACTGAAATTGTCGTTAGTAAAGTAGAAAAGAAAGATTTTTTGTTCATTTCTGCTTGCTTGTACTTGACATTAAAAAGAACTTGGGGTTGATTAAATTATATATTAAAATCAGTTTTGTTTTTCACAAGTATCTCGATTCATCTAATTCTTACTCTGCTTTTCCTGCTGAAGGACACACTAACAGTGGATTTGGTCAATCCAGATTTCTCAAAACTTGAAAGCAGTCATCATGATGGAATAGAATGAATGTCATGTCCTGTCCAACAGGTTGTTAATAACAAGTAGCAGAGATCAATGGAGGTTTTTCCTTCTAGGGCTTTTCAGCAATTCTGGTAAGAATAATTGCTACACAAGTTGTTTGATTGCTGACCAAAGTTGAAGGAGTGTAAGTAAAGTCAAAGTTAAAATGAAACTAAAGTCAATACCAGAAATATTGCCCTAATTGTTTGTTTACTCCAGCACGAGTCATTCCTTCATGAAGTCACTCCTTTAATTATTACAGTCAACACACTTTGTCAAACACTTTGCTTTTTGAAAAATATTTGGTCAATAAGAACACAAAAATAATTTCAGATTGATTGTTTTGTGTGGAAATTTGAAGAAACTTGAAATTAACTTTTATTGAGTTTAGTGTGTTTAATCGCTTAATGCTGCTGACACATTGCATTAGTTTAATTGCAGTAAAATTGTTTTGCTGCTGATTTTCGTTTGTACTCATCTTCTTGTTTCAGTCACTAAAAATAGCCAGCCAGCACTGATCATTTACTTGTCCTGATACTTCTTTTCCATTTCTATAATGTCCTGGTGAAGCCTTTCCCCATGTTTGTCACTGACCTCACCAAGATTAGCAGGGAAGTCCAAGTGAGTGAAGAAGATTAATCTTTTGAGACATGTTGCACTTAATTGCTTTATATGCTTGAAGCATGTTGTCAACCAACTGGAAGCAGTTTGGTATTCTGTAGCTGGCAAGAAAATACTCAACAATATTCTTGAGTGTCTTCCATGTGATTTCCACAGCCTCACTAACAGATCTTTGAACCGCTTGTCATTGATGACGTACCTAATTTTTGGACCATAAAAAACGTCTTCCATCATCTTGGCATCAGTTATTCTTGGAGACATCTCAATTGTTTATTGCTTTTTCATTGGTTTCACAATATTGTTGATAAGTCCAAATTGTATAAAAAAGGAGGCAAACATATGTTTTGTCGACAAGTGGTTTAGGTGCTACAATTTTCTGCTCTGGAACCAAATGCTTATGGAGCGACCACTACTTTTATGTCACCAGTTGTGATTGTTGTACTGTATATGCATAGCTATAATACGAGAGGAAATCAGAAGAATAAGCTATTGCAATAAACAGGATGACAGGAAAATTTAAAGAAGATTTTTGTGATCTGCAGGCCACAATCCGTAAAGTACACCCAAATGTGTTCAGGAAGCAAAATCTTTGTGGTGTGGTGTTAGTTTAATTCAAATTGCCATCTTATGTTTCATGGCTGTCATTGTTGTATTCCTGCCCGTTTAAAAATAAAAAGTACTGCAGGCTTCAAAAAACCAAAGACAGACCTGTACTTATTTAGGAGTGGCCTCAAAAGAATATGCTTTACCACCTCAGACAATGTGGTCCCAAACGCGAAAATGCAAAAACGGCATATAACTCGCGTCTTGAAACCCAAAAAATTGATCATAAAATCAGACCCTGACTTACTGTATACACCTGTTCAAAAATGCAACACTTACATTTTTTTTTTGCATCTTCTTGTTTCCTCCAATCTTGCACCAGCTTCTCAGACACATCAAATTTTGTTGCAGTAGTGCACTTACCAATTCCTTTCGCCACTTCAACAACTTTTAATTTCAAACCATCTTCATATTTTATTCTGATCAAACGCTCCATCTCAGATAAGGGATGCTCTTACAATAAACGTGTATGAGGGTGTGAGATACAAAAAACACAAAACAGTGCAAACGTCACTTTGAAATAGTTTGAGTATTACCGTGTGGTCATGTAGGCACAATACATAGAAAAAAAGGCAGTGTGCTCCATTCTTACTCTCTCAGGTGGGCGTTAACATAGCATAATCTCTTGGACCAATAGCGTAAGTTTTCTGCATTCAACTTATACAACATACATTATAAAATACCGGAAATTATACGATAAAATCAAACCCCGACTTGAGAGAGAGGCAAAAACCTTAAAAAATCTCTGGTCCCAAAAAAACTAAACTAAGTTCATTTAATATTATAATATTTATTCAAGAAGACTTGTAATACACTGCAGTGGGTTGGCACCCTGCCCAGGATTGGTTCCTGCCTTGTGCCCTGTGTTGGCTGGGATTGGCTCCAGCAGACCCCCGTGACCCTGTGTTCGGATTCAGCGGGTTGGATAATGGATGGATGGATGGACTTGTAATACAATGGCAGCAGCAAAAAAGAAGCAAAGATAGGTTTATCTAAAATGTCACCCTAAATGTGAACAAATGCAAAAATCACAAACCAGGAATTGTACTTTAATTTAAAAGCCAAGGGTCAAAACTACAGAATCCAGGATTTTAAAGTTAAGTTGTAAAAGAAGGAATTCAAGTCAAGAACGCAATGCCAAAGCTGCTAATTTGTACCAGATAGAAGGAAATCAATCCCAGAGACTTAAATCTGAGCAACATGGCGGTTATCAAATTATTTAACTTGCCAACAATCAGGTAGTACTTAACTTTTAAAATTGCTAAAACTTCATTCATTTAAATGTTATACAGTAATCCCTCCTCGATCGCGGGGGTTGTGTTCCAGAACCCCTCGCGAAAGGTGAAAATCCGCAAAGTAGAAACCATATGTTTATATGGTTATTTTTATATTGTCATGCTTGGGTCACAGATTTGCACAGAAACACAGGAGGTTGTAGAGAGACAGGAATGTTATTCAAACACTGCAAACAAACATTTGTCTCTTTTTCAAAAGTTTAAACTGTGCTCCATGACAAGACAGAGATGACAGTTCCATCTCACAATTAAAAGAATGCAAACATATCCTCCTCTTCAAAGGAGTGCGAGTCAGGAGCAGAGAATGTCAGAGAGAGAGAGAAAAAAGCAAACAATCAAAAATCAATAGGGCTGTTTGGCTTTTAAGTATGCGAAGCACCGCTGGACAAAGCAGCTGCAAGAAAGGCAGCAATGTAAAGGTAGTCTTTCAGCATTTTTTAGAGGAGCGTCCGTATCCTCTAGGCCAGTGTGTGAACAGCCCCTCTGCTCACACCCCCTCTGTCAGGAGCAGAGAATGTCAGAGACAGTGAGAGAGACAGAGAAAAACAAACAATCTAAAATCAATACGTGCCGTTCGAGCTTTTAAGTATGCAAAGCACCGTGTGGGAAGCATATTGCTTGACAAAGCAGCCACATTTAAGCCCAGCAAGGAAGGGAGCAATGTGAAGGTAATGTTTCAGCATTTTTTGAGGAGCAGCCATATCCTCTAGGGGTGCGAACAGCCCCCGTGCTCACAATATATTTGAGGAGTTTTATTTAATACGTAATACGCGCTCTGGTTGGGTAGCTTCTCAGCCATCTGCCAATAGCGTCCCTTGTATGAAATCAACTGGGCAAACCAACTGAGGAAGCATGTACCACAAATTAAAAGATCCATTGTCCGCAGAAATCCACGAACCAGCAAAAAATCTGCGATATATATATTTAAATATGCTTACATATAAAATCCATGACAGAGTGAAGCCGCGAAAGTCGAAGCGCGATATAGCGAGGGATTACTGTAACCTGTTTACTTATTTGCTGGGTCATGGGAATCAGTCCCCCAAAAAATTCAATCATAGGGCACACATGCCACATGCCACAAGCCACAAGCACATGCATCCACATTCATTTATATTGGAGAAAAAAAAGAGTCACTGGTTAGCAAAACTGTGGAAAGATACTGGAGTACCTGGCCAAACCAACTTATACAGTGTCAGGATCACATTTCTGCATTTGTATAGTGCACATAGTTATAGTGCACTGTAAGGCCTTCCTAAATTAATTTATCTGTTGATAATGTCATATTAAAAATGCATGTGTAGGCACAGTTTGTATAGTGGGAACTGTTTCTCTGGAAAAGGTCAAAAAGAGGTTTCCAATGCTGTTTACAGACAAATCACAGCTGTCAGGCATGAATGTCCCCTAGAATGCAAATGTTATACAACATGTATCTTTTATGCCCTTTCTTATGGGCACAGAAACATTCAGTAAATCCTGTTCTAATATTAGATAACTGCTCCATGAAATACAGCATAATAAAAATGAGACTGACAGAAGGTTAATTAGGTAAGAGAATGTTAATCCACCATCAATACTATTTTTTTAGTACTTGATTAAGATGGCATTTATTCATTCATTCTAAGCGGGATCTTAGATTAAAAAATAAATCCTATTGTGGTATTTGAAGTGCACAGTAAAATCATGATGCTGTGTGCTCCACTACAAGATTCATTTAAGGCTGACTCTAGTTGCACTTAAAAGAAGACTCCTTGACTGGTCACTATGTTAAAACTCTAGTGTTTCCATATTATTACTTTCTGCTGCAATAATTAGAGAAAGTTCCAGAATTTTACAGTTCTTTTGAGGTTTATTGGTTACCTAACATATAGAATTGCTATTATTTATTAATGTATTTGTTATACATTTTACCTTTGCATGTAAAATGCCTGTGTTTGGTGCTGCACTTGAACACAAAGACAAATTACAATTAGACAATAAGACCACAAATGAAGGGTTTCAGTTGAATAATACAGCAAGTTGCTCTTGAAAATATGATTAATGTTTAATGAACAAATGGCAGGATAGATCAAGAACCCTTGAGAGTCAATATTCAAATTAGGGCAACACCATCTAATGTTTGCAATGCCTTGTATTCAGCTTGATCAGCATCATCCACAAATAAGTATCAGTAACAGTAGTCACCTACAGGGGGCTTGGGGACCTACTCCAGAAGAATCTACAAATTACATTTATGAAAACCCTTGATTTAATTCCTCTTCATCAAACAGAATGAACATCTTTATAACAGTAGTAGATGTACATCGCCAAAACATAGTAAATGATCGATAACCCTTGGTTCCAGAATCCATTTCTCATGATTGAAGTTCACAGCAAAGACTACCAAGGACTCAAAAAGAGTGAAATCAAGCTGCACATATGGTTGGGATGGCCCCTTATTTATGTCTTCTTCTCTTTTTGGGGATTGTTAGCTAGAAGAGTGCAATTATGGCTAGCGCTGCCAGTAAGCAGAAGCACAGGCTTTCTTGAGTTGGCCACAAACATATTTCATATTCATGTGCGTGGGATTAAATATCACAAATCTACTCAGCTGTGAGGAGAAAGAATGGTGAAACAAACTCACAGAAATGGAAGATAATAAAACGCAACCTGGAGGAGAAAGAAGAAAGCGAGCCAGTACTTGTGATATAGATTTGGATACTTAGGATGGTGATAGTGTGTGGGCTCCTACATTGACTTAGTTACATGCTGGCTAGTGAGGTGCATATTGTTTAGTTAACTTTAATGTTACACTTGATAATGTTTTATCCTTCAAGTTTATACACTGAAGTGAACTATTTAATAGATGTTTCTATGAACTTTGGGATTGCCACACAACCATGCCACAATACTTAACAAAAAAACTATTATATTGAAATATTATTATCTTTAGCTTTCCTTTACAAACAACAGTCATCAGAATGACATTTTTGTCTCCAAGGAATTTTTTATTTATTTTTAGCTTGTGTATATGATGTTTTTTTCATATTTTTAAAATATTTATTTTGATACAATATGGATTGTTTCTTAACTTCATTATCACTCTTTATGATGTTTTATATCTAAATATATAAAGCAATGTGTTCCTGATTGACTCACTGACTGACCTGACTTTGTAGGCAAACTGAAAATAAAAAACATTTTTCACTAATGGATCAATCTCAAGTTACTGAGGCCCAGGTAAATCTAGCCTCAATAAATATATAATTTAATTTTAAAAAAATCAGAGGCAATAATGATGATGTTTCTAGTCAGAAACATACATCTTAGTCCTGGCTTATGATGCAAAAGTGAGCTTATAGTTGAATGTCCAGCAGCTTTGTCGTCCATATGACTTCTGTATCCTCCTGTTTTTACCTTGGTCATATTTATGTGTTGTATGCAAAAGTACAATCATCCCACATATACTGTATACACACACACACGAGGAGTTAGAGTTAAATTCATGAATTCCCAGAATAGGTCAATAGCACATGAGTAGGGTGTAGTTATTGTCTATATTGCTAGGTATCTTGTGACTATGGTCTTTTTAATCAGTCCATTCAAGTGGCATTGGGCTGATTTGATAAAGTGTGTATTTCTGACATTTATTATTTCATGAGTGACTTTTGCAATTTGTTTTCACCAAGCCTAATAAAGCATATCAGGTCATGCTATGACTATGTGAAGTTCATTAACATTGTAATTGAGACAAGCCCAGTTATCAACCAAGGAGAGGAAAACAAAAACTCCAGCCAACAACATTACTAGTGAAAATAAACTCTGGGAGTCCACAGCCATTTTATAAATTCAGCCAAAGTGAGTGTCAAAGTCAATGAGCATCATAGTTCCAATGACCTAGGCTATCTGACCACCCACCTTACCCTGAATATTCAGCAAATCATTAAGTACAAGCCAGACTAAAACAAAAAAAGGTCCTGATTTACTCAAAAGGGTCCTGATTTATTTCCTTTGAGAAAGTGGTAGTAGCTTGGCAAGGCAACGCAATGGTTGTATCAGTACCACAGGATTTTTTGAGAAGAAAAACAGAATAGAGGATGTTAATAGTTGCTCGCAATGATCATCATGCTTTTTTTTTTTTTGAGTAAATGACTAATACACTGAATTAAAATATGAACAGGTATTCAGCAGCTCTAATTGGGACATATTGGACCAAAGAAATTAGTTTTCAGGTTGGATTTACATGCTGATTCTGATGGAATGTTTGTTACACAATCAGGCAGATCTTTGCACAACTTTTAAGGCCTTATAGTTAAATGCTTGGTAATCCACAGTAATTTTATTAATCCTTGGAACTCTTAGAAGACCAGCACCTTGAGATTGCAATATATGATCTTTTGAAATATATATGCATTGATAAGTCCAATAACATAAATAGGGTCCATGCCATATAAAGTTCTATACAGTATGTAGAAGAAGGATCTTGAAATCAGCTCTGCAGTTACCTGGAAGCCAGTGTAACATTTTAATACCAGGAGTTAATGGTGTCATATTTCATTTCTAGTAATGATCCTTCAAGCAACATTTTGACTTACTAGAAAACCATAAACAGAACAATTTAAGTAGTCTGTGAATAGCACATTGAAGGTCTGCTAGAAGTAATTGCATTAATTATCACATCTTTATATCCTGCACTAAGAAACTGTAATAAATACATATATCTGTTTGTTAGCTTTTATCATATGAAATTGAACTGTGGGAGCTGATCATCATTTTTATTTGTTTTCACAAAGTTTATTTTTTGTGTTTTATTCCGTTCTTTTGTTTATGAGACTCAGTGGACATGTCACTTGATCATGATCATCGCATTTGTAACGTAAGCAATAGTGACACTATAAGTATAGCAGTGGTTCCGTGTTTTGGTATTCCTCTATTGGAAAAATTTTAAAGATCTTTAGAAGTACAGTAGTTAGTTTTCAACTCAAGCAGGCAAAGTGCTAGGTTTCATTTCAGATTTTAATCTACTTATAACTATGATTTTTGGTTTGCTCCAGTACTGTGTTCATTCGCATTTCACGGTTTCGATCTGTCGTGGTCCTAATTATAATTCTTGTCTTGTGTTATTATCTCCCAATCTTTTATTGTCTTTCACAATATTCCTTACAGATGCTGTGTTGTAGCAGAAACATCTCAATTTTACTATATTTCTTAAGCTGGAAAAAAAGAAGCAGCTATCTAATGTCACATCATATGACCTCGATCAACACTTTTGTAATGTAAGCAGTAGAGACACTGTAACTATGGCAGTGGCTCTGTGTTTTGGTATCCCTCTAATGGACACATTTTAACTCAGGCAGGCAAAGTGCTAGGATTTCTTTTAGATTCTAATCTACTTCTAACTTTGACTTTGATTTTTGGTTTGCCCCTGTGCACTGTTCACTCACGTTTCTTTTTGATCTCACAGTTTCGACTATTCGTGGTTCTAACTATTATTCTTGTCTCGTGTTATTGTCCAGGCTTTTCTTGATTCTCACAATATCCCTTCCAGATGCTGTAATGTTTCATAGCAAAAAATCTCAATTTTTGCATATTTCTTAAGGTGAAAAAGGAGCAGTTATCTAGTGTTGTAGATTGTGTGGTAAACAATACACTGCCATCCAATAAAGGTCCATTAGAGGATTCTGGAACCTAGTACATCAGACGCTAGGGAGGAGCAACCTTGGAAGGGACACTGCTCCACTGCTCCACTGCCATTCACACAATCCAACTGTCAACCTAACAAAAATTTCTAAGAAATGTGACCTTGCTCAGGATAAAGCAGGCTTGGAATATGGATGGATGAATGAGAAAAATGCCTACAAAAAGAGAATGTGTGAACTCCACTCAAACATTTGTCAAGGCAGGAACTTAATCAAAGTTTCTAGAGCCTTGAGACTAGATCTGCATCTCTCATTTAGACTACATGAAATGACTTAGTGATGAAATGAACTGAAAAGAAGCCGATGAGATATTGTTCTGTTGAATGATTATTTGGATTTACCTAGACTGGTGTGTAACAACATATTCCTTTATACACTTTCTGTGGCTCTGAGCATCCTTAGAGGTGGGATGGATTCTTTTAATATGTCTTCACTTTCATCCACATTTTCTTTGGCCGCTTTCTCATCCTTATATTTATCTACCAACAAGCAGATGTGTGCTTTAGGCTGTATCTCTCCCTAGGAAATATTACTACTTTGAAATGGGAGGTAAAAATGGAGGAGGTTAGCATTATGTATGTTCAAATAAAGTCTTTATTTATTAGACATCAGTAATTTTCTCCCACCTTTCAATTTCACATTTGTTGCACATACACACAGGTGCCAGTACTAACAACGCAGTGAAGCCTATGCAAAAATCTGCTGGGTGAATTTGTTGGAGACCTTGATCTAACTGACGCTCAGTGAACTATTAAATTATCAAGAAATAATTGCTTTTCATCTGTCCAGTATAATTTCTCATCACACACTTTTCATACAGTATTGAATTTATCTCCTGATATGATTAATTAACCTTACATGATATCTGTGTCATTTTCTGACCACTTTCTATCATGAAAAGAGATTTACTATTCGACACCCTTGATTAAAAAAGGTGAACGCTGTCTTATAAGTCAGATTTACCTATAGTTGAGATGATTCTGCTAAGAATCCCACAGTAGCTGCTTATTCATTAGCACTGACTATATATTGTTATCTATCTATAGTATATGTCTATCCATCTACTGATAGTATGTATTACATTATAACAGTATATGATTTTATGTGTAATCAATACTTTACTGATATTTACATTATTAAAAGTAGGTTTAAAACAAATTTTAGCCTAGAAAGATTTGTTTTGCTTCTAACAAAATATGGCTGTATAATGGTTATGAATGCAAAGCAAGCTGCATTTAAACTGTTTAGTTGGAAAAGTTCAAAATAATGTATCCATAATTTTTCATTTGTTATGAACACTATGATTTACAATCTGAACCATTATGGTCTACCTGTGCCTATGTGTCCATATCCCCAAATGCTTATAAGTTTAATTGGTGACTAAACTTGCTGTGTGTGAGTGTGGGTGTTTGCTTGAGTGGGGCTTCTAGTGACTGGCACCTCATTGAAGGCTGCTTTTTCTTTCTTGCTCCTAATACTCCCAGGACAGACTTTGACTCCCTGTCATTCTGAAATGGAATAAGCAAGTTTGAAAAATGCTATGTTACGTTAAAGAAAATACCAAGCAATAATGGGGATTGCATACTGTAGAAGAAATATGACTGGGTAGTACAGTTTTTAGTGCTGCTGCTGATGCCTCACAACTCTAAAGATCTACACTCGGTTCTTAGCCCAGTCATTACGTGATATCTATTCTTTGTCTGCATAGGCTTCTTGCCACATCTCAAAAATGTACTTGTTAGTCTAACTGACAACTAAGAAAGGCTGTGGATGTTTGTGTGTGTATGGGTTTTGCCTAAGATGGTCAAGCATTCATCTATTTTTGGTTCAACATATTTGTCTAAACCAATAAATGGAACGTTAGATTTAGGAAAAGGATGGGCAACTTTGTGTTTTGGGCATTGCAAAGTAATGAATTATTATAAAGCAATTGTTTTGTTTCTCTATATAGCAATCCATTCACCCAACATCCTTAATCCAGTGTTAGGGTTATGGAAGGAAACAATCCTAGAGAGGACACCCCAATATATTACATGGTGCACTCACTAACACTGGGTCAGTTTATACATAACAATTTACCTAATATGCACTTCTTCAGTATAAGGGCAACTAAGATACTAAGACAAAAAATGTGCAAACCTGACTTTACCACAAACAGTAACAGATCAGGCTACTGGAGCTGTGAGACAGCAGTGGTATCCACTGGGTCACCAGTATTGATCATTTCATGATTTAATAATGCAAGAGACAGAGAAAATCCACCATACATTTAGTCTTTAACTATTAATGAATAATGCATTTTGTATGTTTAGTGCTTTGACAAAATATACAGACCCATTAAAAGATTTCTTATGTTGCTGGATTATAAGTAATCAGTATAAGTGAGAGTGGGTGTGTATGTGAGTGTGCCTTGTGAGGGACGTATATTTTGTCCAAGATGAGTTTCTGCTTTGCTCCCGAGTTCCCTGTGACCCTGAACTATATTAGAAGATGGATTGATGGACGCAACATATTCTGCTTCAGTCTTTATTTTTATGGCAACTTAATATTCCCAAGAAAAAAATTATAAATAACAAATGACTTTGTCATTGCAGTATCATAGTCAAAAGCTGAAATATCCTCAGATGCACCTGCTCTTATAGCTTTACGTTTTCAGCTGTGAAATAACTTGACATATTGAGAATGTTTATTTATATACTGTACAGTATTAATTATGTACTTCCTCTTCTTGTGCACCACTGAAGTCCCTGTCTCAGTTTGTGAATCAAAACTCCAGTCTGCTTAGGAATAATCAGTCAATCTGAATATTTCAAAATGAAGACAAAAGAGTAATTTGAGAAGCCCAGATTAGTAAATTGCGCCAAAGCATATCAAAGTGTTTGTCTCTCTTTCTGAACAATTTTGGCCCAGACATGATCAAGTAGATCTTAAACACCAACTAAAAAGGATGTTCATCAGAATGCAGAATCTGAAAAAGAAGAAGATATAAGAATACAATGAAAGACCTACAAAGTTAAAGGGTTGAAAAAGGACTAAAGATGCATCAGTCAACAAAATTAACAGCTCCACAAAACAGTGAGGGCAAAAAGGAATCTGTTACTGAAAAGGAGCCATCTTAAGTCTGTTTTTTACTTTGCCATAAAACATGAAAGTGAGTCTTGTAAAGGAGAGAAAAATGGTAATATCTAGCATGTGTGGGGAACAGCCCGGACACAGACAGGCAGACACTAATGTTTTACCACCACACACGCCTTTATTGTACATTACTACTATTATTTACAATGTCCAATATCACACAACCCAGTGCTGCTGCTCCAATCACCCACAGTCCAGGCCTCTCTCTCCAATGCCTCTTCTTCTGACTGCCTCCACTCCTCTCCTCCAGGCTTCGTCCTCTACCACCTGACTCCAGCTTCCGAATGGAGGGAGGCGGCCCCTTTTATGTTCACCCGGATGTGCTCCAGGTGCCTCCCGATGAACTTTCGCCGGCACTTCCTGGTGTGTTGAAAGTACCGGCTGTGCACCCGGAAGCACTCCGGGTGTCCCTGGTCTTCTTCCCCCCAGCACTTCCAGGTGTGGCGGAAGTGCTGAGGGCCAGGGCTCTTCAGGCATCGGGCACCCCCTGGCGGTGACCACGGGCCCCTATAGGGTTGAGCTTCCAAGCTCCTTTCCCGTGGTCCCCATAGCCACCAGGGCGGTTGCCCTCCTCGTGGTCTGGAGGAGGCATAGTCCCTCTTCCAGTCCTTCCGGGCGTCCCGGCTGGGTACCGCCCCCAGCCACTTGCCACACATGCTAAATATTTTTGTAGATTGTCTTTATTTTTAAAATTGTCTTTTTACTTTTATTTAATGTTTAAACCAGATCTTTTATCAGATAACACCTTTGCATGCAAAGTGGAAATTGACGGTCCAGCTAGTCTGGGTGAATACAGGTGGCTGTGATGAAAGAGCAATCTGGTTTAGGGATGGAATGGGGCTGAGTCATGCTGAAACAGGACTGGAATAAAACATGGAGTCAAGGAAGCCAGACTAAAATAAAGACAGGGTAACAAAGAAATTCTAGCCCTATCTGTCATTTTCCATTCTGTGGAGACCACCTATCTAGGTGACCATTTTCAGACAGGTAACGCTGCCTGGCTCAATGCAGATGGCACTGGATCAAACACCAAGCTGGACCAGAGACTAATAAGACAGAGAGTCATCTGGTAGCATGCATCTACCCAGGTATTATTGGTAAAAATGCCACACTCTCATTTTTTACTTTGCTTATATTTAGGCACAATTTAAATTTTTTATTTAATCTATATACAGTATAAATAAATATGTGTCTTTATCTCCTACCTGTTCTAGTGCTCTCTCTCTTATGTAAAAAAAAAAAGGAAGAAATATTGAGCTAAATTAAAAGTCATCCCTGACAGAGTGGTTAGAGTATGGGTTTTCAGACATTCTGATAAAGGTTACATAATAAAGAGCATAAATGAGAATAGAGTTGACAGTTAAAGTTTTGACAATCTATTGTGGTCAGGTAAGATCAGGATTGAATGTTTTTTAGCCAGAATGAAAAGCAATATGTTTAATGCATTGCTCAAGTCTGTATGTTGTGGAGATGTGATTGTTATCATCAGGTTGTTAGACCGGAACAATACAGGATTGGCTTAAGAGTGAGATGGTGGATTTCGTCATTTACAGAGGCAAAGTCTCAATGGAAATCCAGTCAATCTATAATCTAGGGCTTGATTTCAAAATGGGAACTCCTGGAAAAGGCAATCAGCTGGAGCAAATATGATGAGGAATTTAAGCAAATTCATTTCAAACCAAAATACAAAGCTTATAGACACTTACCCAAAAACACAGAAAGCTGTTGCACATGCAGGAAACTCGAGAAAATATAAACGAGTGGAGTGTGATTATTAATGCAGGGAGCATATTTGATTTTTAAGATATCTGCTCACAAATTAATTATTTTGTCTTTTGTATTCTCTTGGGCACAAGACTTTGTAACAAAACTAATAACTGGAATTAGATGTGACAGTAGTTTTTTTAAGTGTACAGCTAAATTTTAAAGGGTCCGGGTAATTTTACACTGCGGCTAAAGTTAGTAAAGTGACTAGTTTAAAATGTGAAAATGGATTTTACATGTTTTCATCTGCCTTTTGGCAGGGGAAAAAATCCATATTAAAGTTTGAAAGTAGTTGTTCTCCACCTTATGCCCAGTGATGCTGGGAGTGTGTTTGTCCCCTCCATGATCCGGAATTGAATTAAGTGTGTTTCAGTATGTAAGCCGGTCTTAATAATAATACTGTATAATAGAAAAATGAGGAGTTCTATTGGAAATGTGTTAATTCTGTAGAGCTTTTCTCTACTTGGTTATAGAATCAGTTAGGATTTAGATGTTGATAAAAACCATTTTCTTATCTAGGAATCAAAAATCAACTTGAAAGTATTTGCCCTTGCCAGAGTGGAGTTCTAATTTTTGCCTAGATACGTACATTTCGTACTTCATCCACTGGTTGTAAATGGTATTGCTGGATTTAATACTTGGTTCACTTTAACTGACCTCAGTCTGATACTCACCAAGTGAACAGAAAATGATTCTCTTAAGGGTTAAAGGATAGTTGTTCATTGTGTGGTGATATTATAGTATCTTTTTTGCAATCCAATGTTTATTGAGGGCCATAAGATCCAGCTAAATGCAGATAAATAGTAACAATTATCTAAGCAGAGAGTATTTATGAAATTATGTGAAATGAATGACCTGACTGACACCCTCCCACCCACTCTCACCCTAGTCATTGGAGCTATAAATTGAATGCATGAGATTATGATATCCTTGTAGATTCTGCTTCAGTTATCAGTAATTGTGGATGGTTATCTGATGCAGTATCACAGAGTTTCACACCTTTAAGTTTTCCTGAGTTTTCATAACAGTTTTAATCGCGCCCCCCTAACATTTTTTGAAACCCTAATAAAATTTATTCCTATTTTTTTTGCTGCCGATACACCGCTACAAGTTTAAAATTTCCCTACGAATAGCGAAATTATGCCACATTTTTTGTTACTTTGTGCCCCCCTAGGCACACCCCACAGGTTGAGAACCGCTTCTGTACTATATACACCAGATTCTAAATAAACATGTCTACATGTCTTCATAACATCAAAAGATAGAAAATCTGGTGATTTTCAACAGTAGGCGAGAGCTGATTTGAGAACTATTCTCTCAAGGGACAATAGCCTTTGCTGAATATACAGTGGCCATAAAAGGTATCCACCCCCTTGAAAGTTCTCACATTTATTTCAATTGATTGGGTTATAAATTCATCTGTATAGCATGGTCCGACTTGTGGTGAGTCAATATTGTGGCCTAATCCACTCAATGAAGAAAAAAAACAGTCTGTGAAAAGGAGATTGAAAAATCACAAGTCAAGGAATGGAGACAAAAGACATGAAAATATCCAGGTCACTGAATATCCCATGGAGTTGAGTTTAAATCAGTAGTTAAGAATGGAAAGAGTATGTCAGGCTGTAAATTTGCCTAGACAGTGAGAGAGACCACCAAGAGATCTATGAGAACTCTGAAGGAATTAATTTTAAGCTATAGTGGCTTGGATAGGAGAGACTCTGCAGTGCTTCATCAAGAGACTGGCAAAGAGAAAGCCACTTTTCAAAAATTGTACATGACATCTCACTAGAGTTTGCCAGAAGGCACATGGGAGACTCTGAAGTCAGTTGTAGGAAGGTTATTTGGTCTGATGAGACCAAAATTGAGCTTTTTGGCCATCAGACTAAACCATGTAAGCTAAACTCTGCACATTATCAAGAACACACCATCTCCACTCTATAGCATTTCGGTGGCAATCTCATGCTTTTGAGCTGCTTCTGTGCAGAAGGGTCTGGAAGGCATGTGAGGGGAGAGGGTGGAATGATTGCAGTGAAAGACAGGGAAATCCTGGAAGAAAACCTGATGCATTCTGCACAAAACCTGGGGTTTGGGAGGAGATTTGTTTTCCAGGAAGACCACGACTCTAAGCATAAAGGCAAAATTAAATGGGAATGGCTTAAAAATATCAATGCTACCATCCTGAAATGGTTGAGTTAAAGTCCAGATCTCAAGGTTTTTCAAAGAAGAATGATGAAAAATTGCAATGCCTGGATGTGTGAAGCTGATAGACACCTATTGTATGTACAAAGACTCGAGGATGCCATGGCTGCCAAAAGTGCATCTGCAAAATACTGACTTGTGCTTTTCAAGATTGTTCATACAGATTGATTAGCAAAAATGGCAAATTTATGGATTTAAAATTAAATCTACAACACAGAAAACTGAGCAGAATGGGTCTGAATTTCCTAGGGCAAAGATGCCTTGATCTAAGTATGCTGGAAATAGAACAGGGTTTTGAAAAATCAGGGTATACTGATGCCACTGTAGGCAAAGCCCAAGTTACTTCTCCACTTTACACCAAAAAACGTGTGTATAAGAAATCACTGGTGCAAAATACAATGCCTAAATTTTTAATACTAGAAGAGTGAGTAGAAGAAGCGATAAAGATTGAAGAGTGGGTAATATTATTCTCAGCAGGAGTGTTCCGAGAGTGGGAGAACATAATCGAGACAGGCCATAGTAGAAATGCACAGTGTTAGAGCATCATGTCCACTTCCAGTTTGTCCTCTAATCACAGTGGAGTGTTTCAGTGAAAGTATTTTTTGTTTAATAATAATATAAAAATAACAAAAGATAATAATGACTTAACAATAAACCAGTATGTGACTGGAGAGGAAGTTGCTGTAGATCAATTATGTAGTTATTATTGCACTTTTTAAAAATTATTTCTCTACATATTCCCAGGCAATGATAAAATTTGAATGCACTATAAATATAAGTATTTGGGAGTAGATATAAAAACTGTTCACAACATAACCTTTTGATCAACAAATTCAAGTACAACCAAGTGTTACTTAGGAGTGTGAACTTTGGGAAATTTTGGGGGTCTATGGTATCTTTAACCAAAACCAACTGAAAAACACTATTCTTAATTTAATTAATATTAAAACAGTGCTAAAATAGTACAAACAAGATTGATGGCACAATGGTAGACGTGCAGAAAAAATACAAATGATCAATATTTTTGCAATGTCTGCAACTTACAGTAAGCCAGATGGTAGGCTTGGTATCATTGTTGACAAAATGCTTGAATGAGTTTCTAAGTACTTTCTGGATTCATTTTTGTGATACGCTACATTAGGTGCAGCTCCAGCATGTTAATATTTTACATGGACTTTAGTTCTACTGTAAGTGGAAAAATACTTGGGTTGCTAATTAATATTTTGGATTTGTTTCTGTCATTTTTTATTTTTTACTTTATGTTCCTTGAAACACAAGCCATGAAGTACATGCAATATGGCTTTTAATATTAAAATTAATTCTATTTTATGACAATCAATTAAAGTTGTGGTTTCAAATTCCTATCTGGATACTCTCCATTTGTATATTACTTTTATGTCTTCACAGGTCTTCTTGCTGTACTCCGGTTTCCTGTCAATCCTAAACATACACATGCTCTACTCTAAATTAGTCCAATATCCGTTTATATGTAAATCTGCACAGAAATGCAGTGGCATCCTGCCCAGGGCTTTTTCTTGACTTTCTATAACATTAGAAACAGAACAATTGTCACTAAATCAGAACATTCAGCCCAACAAACCCCTCCATCCTATTCACTTAAATTATCCATAATAAGATCCAGCTGAGATTTGAAGCTTGTGAGCTTGGTAACTTATTCTTTGTGCCTATGGTCCTTTGCGTGATGAAAATCATTCTAACAATTGTGCAAAATCTGCCCTTTGTAAGTTTTCAACCAGATTCTCATGTTATTGTTACAGAATTTATTTTAAAGTAACATGTGGGATTTACAGTACTAATGCTTTTGCCATTTTAATCACTTCAATCGTGTCACCTCTTAATTTAACTTTGCCTAATCTGTGATGATTCATCTCCTTCAATGTCTCCTCATAGCTCATACCCCTTAGACCCAGAATCAGCCTAGTTGCTCTCTTCTTGGCTTTCTCTAGCACTGCTATGTTTTTTTTTGTAATGGGGAGAAACTGACTTACATAAAACATTATCATCATGAACTCTGGAGCCTCACAACTCTGCAGCAGAAGGATGTATGATTATTTTAAGGATATTGCATTTTTAAACTGTTCATCATTATTAGCCTGCAAAATGAATTGTATTTTGATTTGTCTTGTAGGCAAGAAAATCTATGATCTGCAGTGTACAACAGGGAGCCTCCTAATGTTAATATCAATTTTCATTGTACTAAAGATAACTCAAAGATAAATAAAGTGACTTATTTTTCAAGGTTATAAAAAGTTATAAAAGAATCAGAACTTCAGTCAACCATTTATTCATTTCAAAAAAGTATGAACAGTACAAGCTCACACATAATTCAATGCTTTATACTTTCATTTTTCTCTCTACCAAACATCTAACCATCTTCACCTTGTTCCATGAATGTTCTACATTTCAAATGTGCATCTTTCAGCTATTCAATCAAAATGAAAAGAAACTGACGTGTAAATGTGTCAGAAAAAAATCTATATATTCTTTCAGACCTCTTGATCAGTCTTAGACCATGCCTATTTATTCACCTCTATACTTCCAAGTTTATACTATAGTAGCTATGTAAGCCTGTGCTGTAAAAAGCCCAGGGTCCTAGAAACTATTGTAATCATCAGAAAAAAATGAAATGTTCAGATGAAAGGAACTACTCTGGGCATCTTTCTCCTAGGAAGATTCGTTTTCCTGATGTGCTCACGCATCGCTTATGCATTAGCGGCAGGAGGAAAAGTAAAAGGGCTCCCGTGTGTATTAGCAGCTAATCGACTTTGTCTTTCTTCTGAGGTTTTGTTTTGCTGACATGCTCACAACATTTGTGCATTAGCGGTGGGAGGAAAAGTAAAAGGGATACTGTTTTGCCGATGTGCTCGCCTCACTTGTGTATTAGCAGCTAAGCTACTTTGTCTTTCTTCTGAGGTTTCATTTTGCTGATGTGCTGGCCTCACTTGTGTTATTAATGGCTAAGCAAGTTTTCTGTTTCCTCTGAGGAAGAGCCCTTACCCCGACTCCACCTCTCACTTCCGGGCCAGACAGACACACACACTTCCACATGTAGACATTTATATATAAGATATTGTAATTCCACTGAAACTTTGCAAGTCAAGTGTTTATTTTTTTTCAAATACTCCACTAGTTCTTCTATTTTGTATCTTTCAGCTACTCAACTAAAATGAAAGGAAGTGTGAATGTGTCAGAAAAAAAATGTATAGATCCTAACAGTCTCATGGGTTTTAGAATCACACAACATTGCACAGAAGTGTGTTCTGCAAACAAGGCCTACATCTCTCATTGAACTAGTGGAGTATTTGAAAAAAATAAAAACTTGAATTTCAAAGTTTCACTGGAATTACAACATACAGTATAAACCTGCACATATAGAGGTGAATAAATAGGCATGGTCTAAGACTTATCGAGAGGTCTGAAAGTATATATAGATAAAGTATATTGTGATAGGTGGCCGGCCATTTATCCTGGCCAATACCCCCAGGCCGCCAGGTGGAGCTCTCCTTGCAGTATGGAGGTACCCCGAATGTCAGCAGGGAATTATGGACATTGGAGTTTTCCTTTACAACCCTGCTGGATACCACGGGGACCGCTAGAAAGCACTGCAGGGAGAAGCAGTAATTATCTTCCCTACACCCCGGAAGTAACAAGAGGAATGACGTCCTTCCGGGGTGAAGAAAAGGATTTTTTTCCGACCCGGAAGTGTTCCTAGTCACATGGACAGAGAGGGAGAAACACTTCCGGGTCAAGGACTATAAAAGACTCAGAGAAACACCAGAGCGTTGAGCTGAGCTGGGTGGAAGGGTGGCAACGTGTCTGGGAGTGGTGGAGTGTTATTGATTAGTGGTTTGTTTATTATTTATGAGTATTGTGGAGAGGAGGGTGCTTTGTGCACAGTTTATTAATAATAAAGGCAACTATTGGACTTTTACCTGGTGTCTGACGTCTGGCCTGAGGGTTCAAGGGGTCGACAGTGCCTTTATCTATTACAATAAATATATTTTTTCTGACACATTCACACCTCAGTATCCTTTGATTTTAATTGAATAGCTGAAGGATATAAAATAGAAGATCAAGTGCAACAAAAAAACACCAGTGAATATCTCCAGTTAAGGACCCCAGTTATTTTTCAGAATACTGTGTATATTACATAATCTGTTACAGATCTATTGCTTTAATAAGCAAATTAAACACATCATGATACCATTCATCAGACTCAATTTTCACACTATTTTTATAAAGAATGTTTACACATTTTTTCTCATTAAAATTATGATTATATTTGGATTTTTATCATAGTATACTTTTATTAGGTTTAGATTTTTATTTTGACATGGCAAAAGAGTGATTTTACAAGGCAATGCTGACATTAAAAGACTAAAATGGAATGTAATACCAATAGTAGGCACAAGAAGGGAGAGGTTTTGTAAGATTTATTTATTTCCCTTTCCATTCTGTCTTGTGAGGGAGCAGTTGGCAGCAGAGCCATTAATCATAAAAAATAAAAAAAGCAATGAAGAGGAGACGAGATGCATTCAGGCCAGTCGTGCCCAATACTGGCCAGGTTAGCGCCAATCTATTAGGCACTTTGCAAAAAGCACATCATCAATGAAAGGATAAAAATACTTGCATGTGTAAAATCTTTTTATCAGATTCTGGCATATATGCAAGATTGACAAATTATGTAGTTTTCCCCTGGCTATTCACATTTTATTATGCTAAGCACACATACTATCTCTATTGACAAGTATGCAGTCCCCATCATGCAACACCAGCTAATATCACCAGAGCAAAGCTCAATAATATCACTGGATGCAGACAATTATGTTTCACCTTATTAAGAGAACATGGTTAATGAGATATTGAAATGTCAATACTTGTTAATAAGGAACACAGAATCCATTTAAAGCAGATGCTTTAATCTTTTCATGTTTCCAGTAGTACACAGTTAGTATTCAGACTTCATACTATCTTTTAATGAAGAGAGGCATTGTAAATTTAGTCTTCATTCACTTTTTAAATGTATTTTTTTCAAGATGTTTTTAAGAGTGTTGATCTATGAGAGAATGGGTTTGTTTCAGGTACTCTGGTTTCCTCCTTGATACCATTAATATGCATGTTACGTTGATCAGTGACTCTAAATACTGTAGATATTACATTGTCTTGGATTTATTCAACTTCTTATGTCACATACTAAAATGAATTAGTTACCAAATTTAAAATACAATATACAGTGCCTATAGAAAGTATCCATCCCCTTGGAAGTTTTCCCATTTTATTGTTATATAATATTGAATTATGGTGAATTTATTATTATTATTATTTTAACATTGAGCAACAGATAGACTCTTTAATGTCAAAGTGAAAACATATCTCTGCAAAGTGGTCTAAATTAATTCCAAATATAAAACACAAAATAATTGATTGCATAAGTATGACACACCTAAAGCATCACTGGTGCAGCCAGTTTTGGTCTTAGAAGTTACATAAGTAGTTCAATGGAAATCACCTCTTGGTTTCAGTTGATTGTAATATAAATACCCCTGTATCTGGAAGGTCCAAATCATTGTAAATCAGCATGGTGAACTAATCTGCAGAATGAATACCAAAGAACATTCCAAGAAACTCTATGAAAAGGAGATTGAGAAACACAAGTCAGGGATGGACACAAGAAAATATCCAAGTCACTGAATATCCCTTGGAGTCCAGTTAAATTAGTCATTAAGAAATGGAAAATGTATGGCATAGCTGTAATTCTGCCTAGAGCAGGCCTGTCCGCAAATACTGAGTGGACATGCAAGAAGACTAGAGAGGGACACTGGTGAGGTAGACCACTGAGAGACCTATGTGGACTGTTACAACCTACAGTGGATAAGATTGGAGAGATATTGCCCAGGTGCTTCACCAATCACTTCCTTATGGGAGAATGGCAAAGAGAAAGCCACTGTAAAAAAAAAAAATAATAATACGGGGGAATCCTGTTGTACCAAAATTCATGAGACCATATAAATACTTCGCTATAGTAGAAATTTTGTCATAATGAATATGGGGAAATTCGTATACATCTCTAATGGCAGCGGCACAAGAACATTTCCGTAGCTGCTCTGCTGTGTCTGGTAAACAGTAAACCAAGGGCAAAGTAATTAGTTGTCCTCTGCAGGATCAGGCTTACTGCATAACGTGCTTGTTACACGATGTTTAGAACATGTAACACCAGGTTTTGACCTGCTCTGCCTTCCTTGCGCCCTCCCGGTCTGCCACAGTGGTAATTCCGAGCTGATGGTGTTCTTCTAATCTGAAGATGGGAGCTAAAGTAGCATGATAGCCCATGTTGCAGCTCCTATCTCATGTGCTTGAGTGCTGAAGTAACAGCTCAGATTTTGAATGAAGTCTTGAGACTGTACCTGCTTTCTCTATACAGTAATAAAGTACCTGTATTTTCCATTTTTCACTTTTTTGTACATTGTAAAGAAAACTTTGAGAAGTGCTATGAAACTTGAACGGCACAGTATCAACACATGACACAACTGCCCACATTGACACTCAATGGAGCACAGACTTGAATTCAGCTATACCTGTATAATATCATGTCTACACTCTTGCCGAGCCTCGTCAAGACTCCCCAAGACCGGAATTTTGCCATAGACTGTCTCTTACTTTTGGTCCAACAAGAAAGAGACAGCTTGTTGCAGGGTTTCCGAGACTTGGCAACAGTGTAGTTGTGGCATTAAGTATTTTTTATATCGTGCTAGCTGATTACCCAGTGGCTTCGCTCACTGAGTGCAAGGGAATAAAATAAAATGTAGTACTTATAAAATAAGTTTGTTAATTGCCAATTTTATTTTTCAACAAATAAAGAGCATTTACAATAACACAGAAATCAATATAAACAACATTATTAACATCTTTATCATATGAGAATATGAACTAACATATAAGAAGCACATTGCAGATAAAAATTATTAAACAGTAAAATCTTCTTCTATAATACGCTACCGTGGCTGTTCATTTGTCTGTCCAGGATTTTAAATCACCTGTAGCTGGCAAACCGTTTCACCTATTGACTTGAAATTTTGTGCATATATACTACGTGACGTCTACTATCCGCTTTCGGGGTGATGATTTTATTACTCTTTTTATTTTTATTTTATTTAATTGTAGAATCAATTCTCGGCAGCGCGCAGCAGGGCGGCCGTGCGCGCATGCGTACGGGCGCCGTACTCATTCCCTACCACCTTCACTAATCATTCTTGAGGCAGATTGAAGACTTAAGTGCCAGATTAAGTGAAATGTTAAAGAAAACGTACTAAGTAATAGCAACACAAAAACTAACTTAATCCGTTTTAACGCGAAAAGATGCAGACAAAAGAGAAGCAATGGGCCGCTAGGGTGGAGTAAAGAAGAGCTGCTCAGGAAGCAGCAAGCACATCAGCCTCTGAGCAAACGAATGCTAAACGTACAGAGAAAGAGGATGAATACTATGAATACTCAAGTCAAGTGTATTCACTGCACATTATCGTGCTGTGCGCCGTTACTGGTATTTTGATAAACGAATTTGAACAACATATAAGAAGCGTATAAATTATTAAACAGTAAAACATTAACATTTAAGAAGTAAAGATACATTGAGTACTACTGCAGTGCTTTCGGGTATACTACATTTTTTGTTTGCCCATTACGTGCATAAATGTATCAATTTTTTGGTGTACCTACCTGAGAACACGCAACATAAAACTGACCGTGGGAGAAGCATGGATTTTAAACATGCGTTGAGTTCATCTGCTGGTGTCCCTCGTGGAATAACTGGTAATGTTTGACGAAAATCTCCTGCGAGTAAAACGACAGTACCTCCCATTATTTTGGTAGAATCTCTGAGATCTTGTATTGTTCGGTTCAAGGCTTCATAAGCTCTTTTATGTGCCATGGTGCACTCATCCCAAACTATTATCTTTGAATGTTGCAAGACTTTTGCCTTTCCAGAGCCCTTGCATATGTTGCAAATTTTTCGTTGTGAGTGAGGTTTAATGGTAATTGCAATGCCGAATGTGCTGCACGGCCTCCATCTAATAATGTAAAAGCGATTCTCGATGATGCTACAGCCAGAGCTATGTCACCATTCGCTCTCTCGGCAAGAATCAGGTTTATTAAGAATGTTTTTCCTGTTCCTCTGTGGTCATACGTAATTTCCGTTTCAAACGCTCATACGTAATTTCCGTTTCAAACATGAAAAGAATTTTATATATATAGATTATCATCTTTGGTGGCCATTTTTCGTAAAAAAAAAATATTCGTTAAACTGAAATTTACATTTTGTTAAGGTGAAATCCATTAAACATTATGTTGTATGAATGCTTGTATTCGTTATTCTGAATATATTGTTACTTCGGTATTCGCTATGATGGGATTTGACCTGTATCTTGTTTAACAGGAGTCCCATGGGAGACTCATGTCAGCTAGAAGAAGATTTTGTTTACTAATGAGACCAAAATAGAGCATTTTGGCCATCAGGCTAAACATCACGTGTGGCATAAGCCAAATACTACGTACTTTCAAAAACACACTATTCTCTGGTGTGCATAGTGGTAGCACGATCATGCTGAAGATTCTCTGCAGCAGGCCCTTGAAGACTTATGAGGGTAAAACAAATGCATTGAAATACAGGGAAACCTTAGAGGAAAACCTGATGTAGTCTTCAAGAAACCTTCGTCTTGAGAGATTTGTTTACCAGCAAGACACCGACCTTAAACATAATTTCAAAGCTACACAGAAATGGCTTTAAAACAACAATGTTTATGTCCTAAAGTGGCCATGTCTGTGTCCAGATCTCAAATGAATTGCAAATTTGTGACTGGACTTGATAAAAGCTATTCACGGACGATCCCCATACAGCCTGACAGAGCTTAAGCAGTTTTCCAGAGAAGAAAGGGAAAAAATTGCAGTGTCCAGTTGTGTAAAGCTGAGAGAGACTTGTACACAATGACTCAAGGCTGGAATTGCTGAAAAGGTGCATCTACTAAATAGTGAGTTCAAGGGGTCAATACTTTTGTGATCATTTATTTTGTAGTCATGTTATGTTTACATGATAGTGGAACAGAGAAGTGCAGGATGCAATAAATGCTAAGAAGGAGGCAAAGAAGACATGGTACCAGTCAATGAGAAAGGAAGATAGAGAAAAGTATAGGCAGACAAACAAGGGGCAAAAAGGGCAGTGGCATGAGCCAAGGAACAGGCTTTGGAAAGAGTGTGTGAAAAATTGGAGGCTAAAGAAGGAAATATTCGAGGCTAAAGAAGGAGAGAATGATTTTTAGAATATATGAGCAATTTGTGGCCTTGAGTGAGCATGATACAATCAGGAACAGATGGAAGCAATATTTTGAAAAGGTTTAGAATGAAGAAAATTCAAGAGTAGCTTTTGGGGATAGAGTCTCAAGTGAAGGGCTAGTATGAAGGATAAGAAAGATAGAAGTAAAGGAGGCACTGAGAAGAAAGAAGAATTGGACAGCAGCAGGACTAGATGAAATACCAGTGGAAGTGTGAAAGAGTTTATGAGAGAAGGGAGTAGATGCGTCAAGGGATCTAATGCAGAAGATCTACAAACAGGTAAGAATACCAAAGAAGTGGAGGAGTAGTGTGATTATACCTATTTATGAGAAACTATGGAAACTTGTGGAAACTATAGTGGAATAAAGATGTTGTCAAATACAATGAAAATTTGGGAGAGGGTTAAAGAGAGTAGGCTTAGTGAGGTGACCACCATAGTTGAGAAGCACTTTGGTTTTATGTCAGGGAGAGGAACAACTGATACAGAGTTTGCTTTGAGACGGCTCATAGAGAAGCGTGTAAAAGTAAAAGGCAAATTTGAACCTGATGGGGTCAGGGATATCTCGGAAGTGAATGGTGATAGTAGCTGCAAGTATTTGGGACATCGACACAATTTCTGCCTCGCCACCATAAACTCCGGAAGTATTCATGTAGTCAGCGTATTGTTGAGCAGGCTATTTGACCATGCTTCCGTGACTAAGAACAATGCTCTGTCGTGCGTACCCCATGGTCTTAGAGTTGGCGGGCGGGGCTCTGTCGTGCGTACCCCTTGCACACTGCCTGCTCATGCCTCAAGAGCGAGGGTGGACACAGGAGGAAGGGCTCTGTCGTGCGTATCCCATGACGTGGGAGGAGGGTTACAGTTGGCAGGCGGGGCTCTGTCTTGCGTGCATGCATATCCCATGGTCGGGCGACTTGGTGGATTATATATAGAAAAGCAGCTGGAACCGAAAAGAACAATGAAAAGTCAACATAGCTCAGAGGTGCATGTGGACTGTAGCAGAGACGAAAACGACTGAGGCTGTGTTTGGTGAGGTGTTGCATGCTGGCACATGAGGCTCTGTTGTGCGTATCCCATGACACTGGAGGAGGGTTAGAGTTGGCAGGCGGGGCTTTGTCGTGCGTACCCCATGACACGGAAGGAGGGTTAGAGTTGGCGGGCAGGGCTCTGTCTTGTGTGCATGCGTATCCCATGGTTGGGCGACTTGGTGGATTATATACCTATAGAAAAGCAGCCAGAACCGAAAAGAACAATGAAAAGTCAACGTGGCTCAGAGGTGCATGTGGACTGTAGCAGAGACAAAAGCGACTGAGGCGGTGTTTGGTGAGGTGTTGCGTGCCTCGAGAGCGAGGGTGGACTCGGGAGGAGGGTTAGAGTTGGCGGGCGGGGCTCTGTCGTGCGTATCCCATGACGCGGGAGGAGGGTTAGAGTTGGCGGGCGGTGCTCTGTCGTGCGTATCCTATGGTCTTAGAGTTGGTGGACGGGGCTCTGTGAGTTGGCGGGCGGGGCTCTGTCGTGCATATCCAATGGTCTCTGTCTTGTGTGCCATGGTCGGCTGCTTAGTGAATTGTTGGTGGGCAGGGCTCTGTGAGATGGCGAGTGTCTTGCGTGCGTCTTGCTTGCCATGGACTTAGTAAATTACAAGGGGGGCTCCGCCCCCTGCTCACTTCACTCGCCTACCCCCGGCGTTGGGTATCCTGAAATACATTAGTCAAGCTCGCGTGCCTGCTTTGCTTGCGGCATTTCAGACGCGCGTTGTAGGCGCCTGCGTTCATTGATTTTATCCAGCCGGGCTCGTGTTAGTATATCCGTTAGTCGAGCTTGTTCGTTTTGAACCTGTGCCTGCTTTACTTCCGCAGTTTCAGATATCGTTGAGCTGTATTGTGTTTGAATTCAGTGTAAAGCGTTCAGCGGTTTGTACAATCCCAAGCAGCACATTATTCCTAACTTCACTCCGCAGTAGTGCCACTCACAATATGGCGGTGACGCCTGTGCCTTCCGTAGTAGTGCCACTCACAATATGGCGGTGATGCCTGCACCTTCCATACTATCACTGTGGACCTGTGAGGCCGCCGTAGCCTCTTCCATTTGAATCTGGGCTGCAGCGCAGAATCCTCTTTTTTGTATGGCTGTGTCGTTAGTCGTTAGCTATGGGCGCGTTGTTGCTTCATTTCTCATTCACGTCAGTTGAGCTGTTTCGTTTTTGGGCCATGACTCCTTCGTTCGCAGTGGATACGACTTCGCGTGCACTTTATGAGACGTGCGCTGTACGCGCCTGCGCAGTATGTCTCATGGTCCCATCGCCGTGTACCTGCGTCCATGCCATCCGGTTTACCATTCTCGGTTAGTAATATGGATATATATAGATTATGATAGAGTGCCACATCAAGATGTCTGGAAGTGCATGAGAGAGAAAGGAGTACCAGAGAAGTATGTGAGGATTGTCCAGTATATGTATGAGGGAGTGACGACTCAAATTTAAACTGTGTTGGGGTAAAAGACAAGATCTCAGTTAGAGTAGATCTGTACCATGGATCTTCTTAAAGTCCTTATATCTTTGATTTGGTTATGTACATGTTGACTTGTGGGATAAAAGACAAATCCACCTGGTGCTATCTTTTTGCTAATGACATTGTGTTGTGCAGCACCAAAAATGAGGAAGTGGAGAGGAAGTTGGAAGAAGGTCTTTGAAAGACATAGGATTAAAGATAAATAGAAAGAAGACAGAATATATGAGATTTAATGAGGATCAGGATTCAGAAATTAGCCTGCAGTGAGAGTTATTGAATAGTGTGGATAACATTAAATATGTAGGGACAATGGTAGCCCACCTTAGAGAATTAGATGCAGAGATAACCCACAGGGTGCAGTGTTGATGGAACAACTGGAAGAAGGTATCAGGAGTACTGTGTGATTGAAGAATTAAGGTGAAGGATTTTAAAATAGTTGTAAAACCAGCAATGATGTATGGAGCTGAGACATGGCCAGTACAGGGGTGCAGGAGAGTAAGTTGGATGTGGCAGAAATAAGAATTTAAAAATGGATCTGTGGAGTTACAAAAAAGAACAGAATTAGAAATAACACAATCAGAGGTACAACAAAAGTGGGAGAGATATCTAAGAAAGTACATACAAGTAGGTTGAAGGGGTATCATCTACTGTTAAATTCTACTCCGTACTTCTAAAATTTTTATTTTTATACTGTATTGAGGATTTGTTCTGTTCTGTGTATTGTATTGACCCCCTTCTTTTTAACACCCACTGTACGCCCAACCTACCTGGAAAGGGGTCTCTCTTTGAACTGCCTTTTCCAAGGTTTCTTTAATTTTTTTTCCTACAAGGGTTTTTTTGGGAGTTTTTTCTTGTCTTCTTAGAGAGTCAAGGCTGGGTGGCTGTCAATAGGCAGGGCCTGTTAAAGCCCATTGTGGCACTTCTTTTGTGATTTTGGGCTATTCAAAAAATAAATTGTATTGTATTGTATTGTATTGTATGTATTTAAGATGAGGAGAGACAATGAATATGTCGGTAGAAGAGTGATGAGAGTGGAAGTACAGGAGAAGAAAAAACAAGGGAGGCTGAAGTGGAGGTGGATGGATATAGTAAAAAGATTCGAAAGAAAATGGTTTGACTGGGGAGGACCAAGCTGTATAGAGAAGGTTGATCAGGTACATCGACCCC
The DNA here is from genome assembly GCF_900747795.2 of Erpetoichthys calabaricus. Classification (NCBI taxonomy): domain Eukaryota; kingdom Metazoa; phylum Chordata; class Cladistia; order Polypteriformes; family Polypteridae; genus Erpetoichthys; species Erpetoichthys calabaricus. Next base: position 213,510,839 of record NC_041398.2, on the reverse strand, counting down.
ACATAGAAGTGTGAACAATCAAGTGGAAGAAGAAGAAGACTCTGCAGAGATCTGTTTCACTTTGACATTAAAGAGTCTTTTTCTGCTGAACAATGTCAAAAATCCCAAATTAAACCCACTATGCTGTGTAACAATAAAATGTGAAACATTCCAAGGGAACAAGCACTGTACTCTATACTGGGCCTTAGCATTAAATTGAGAACACCATTTCAGGCTACTGAGACCAGGTAAAGTAATTGTTTAGTTCTTCTTATTCTTTGTAATAGCATAACTCTGTATTAATTTATTACTATTTAAACATTCATTTTATTTTTATTTCAGTGGTATTATCAACCCTGCAGACTTTGTTTTATCATTCAGTTCCTTTTTCTGTTGCAATATGCTTGCAATTCTAAACTGTCTATCAAATTACTAAACAGATGGCTGTACATTTTTCTGAAATATTATGTTCAGTTTAATCAGATTTCACTCACCCTTTTAAACCAAAATATGGCTGATTATTACACGTGAGTCACAGATTATGGAAAGTTAACCTTTTTAGAGGCCAGTTTTAAGGACTGTTGCATGACAGATTAATTCTAAATTAGTTCTCATTTTATAAAAATAACTAGTCATTAAACAATTTGACTCTGACTACTGTGAGATAGCCTTTTTTACTACAAAATTTTCAAATTTTACTAAGTGAAGCATAGTCTATAATAGGTTTGGTTCTTAAAAACAGCCTGCAAAATGGATCAACGGATAGTTTTAAGGTGCTGAACTGTACAAAATTGCCTTTGGTTGTAGGTGTTTGTCTGAGTGAGAACCTACCTACCCACTCTTAATATAAGGGGACTCTCTGGACCTGTCGCCAAACCCAATTAATGTTAAAGAGTCCAAGAACTATCCAAAAGATAGTACAGTATACTTACTAAAATATAAACTATATAAATGATAGGCACAAGCAGAAGACATAATGACAGTGAATCAGAGTAGATAACTAACCACTTAACCTCAGCTAGACTTGCTAAATATTTTTTTCTTTCTAACAAGTAGAGTGTTTTATGCACTTTCCTGGCAAAATTTGATGCAATCACTTCTATAACAGACGTTCCCTTTATATCTGCTCTGTCCACTCCAAAATCTGGCACGTTCAGGCTGGGCTTGGGATTTAAGCCCCAGCTGTTCACTATTCCTGAAAATAGCCTGGAAAGAACTTCCATGGTAAGGACCATTTACTGAAAGCCCTCAGGCCATTTTCCTAGATCTTGCTCTAGCCATTCATTGGTGTCCATTCTGTCATGATTTGAAGATCAATTATCCATTACAAATATGTAGTAAGGAGCCACATATAAAATTACAAATATTCCTGGTGCCATCTTTCAAGTTAAATTTATATAAAAATATCAACATAATAAAAAATTAGGAGGCATAGCTCCCCATTAATAAATTAGTGTCACCAGCAAGGCCCCAGAAGTGACCAGGGCTTCCAATGCTGTGAATTTTTTCCTGTACCTTATAAAAGCACTTGCACCATTAGCTTTGACCAGGCTCTCTGCCGTACCACTAAAAGTGTGAAAAATATTGGATTCCTTGTGCCTTCAGCTTAAAATAATACTGGGAACAAAATGCATGCATAAATAAATAATTCTATGCTTGCATAGTATGTTTTAGTTCATTATTTCAATTGGATAAAACATTTTGAAGGGTGGGCGACATGGTGGCACAGTGGGTAGCACTGCTGCCTCGCAGTTGGGAGACCTGGGGACCTGGGTTCGCTTCCCGGGTCCTCCCTGCGTGGAGTTTGCATGTTCTCCCCGTGTCTACGTGGGTTTCCTCCAGGCGCTCCGGTTTCCTCCCACAGTCCAAAGACATGCAGGTTAGGTGGACTGGCGATTCTAAATTGGCCCTAGTGTGTGTGCTTGGTGTGTGGGTGTGTTTGTGTGTGTCCTGCGGTTGGTTGGCACCCTGCCCGGGATCGGCTCCTGCCTTGTGCCCTGTGTTGGCTGGGATTGGCTCCAGCAGACCCCCGTGACCCTGTGTTTGGATTCAGCGGGTTGGAAAATGGATGGATGGATTTTGAAGGGTGCTAAACTAGTAAGGGGTGGTAAGATAACAGCTACCAAGATGGAAAAAATTGGGAACATTTCTAGTGGAGAGAGAGAGATATACTACCACACTGTCTGTCAGAGCAATGGTGCTCAGCAGTGATGTCCTCAAGATAGAGAGAGACAGAAAGAGAAAGAGAAGGAGAGGTACCCTGGAAAAGGAGAGAAGAGAGTCTCAATGATTGATCAGGGCATTTAATAAAACTCACATTAGCAGTAACTGGTGTTCAAAATCCTGGACAGGCTATGCAGAGTTAGCAAGAGACCACAATATCTCCAAGATGCTATGAGAAAAGGAACAATGTTGTCTCTTTAAAATGATACTGGGGAAGGCTTGCAGGAGACAGGAAATTCTGTAGACCCTGAGAGCTAAGAAATTTGGAGTCTGGTTACCAATGGCTGCTGGTGAATATTCAAACCTGGTGACTCCACAACCACAGAAACCTACCTCCACACCAGAAATGATTACAAATTTTTTTCAAAATCTTGCAGTCTGAAATTTTTTTGGTGATTATGATGGACAGCATCAAGTTAATAATAATAATAATAATTGTTTACATTTATGTTGTGCTTTTATTTCTACTCAAAGAGCTTCAGTGAGTGGGGAGCCACATTAACCACAACTAATGTGTAGCATTCGCCTGAGTGATGTAATGGCAGACATTTTTACACCAGTATGCTCACCACACATTAGCTGTTAGGAGGTGAAGGGGTGAGAGAAATAGCCAATTAGAGAAAGGCCTGATCAGGGAGCCTGAATAACTAGGCCATGGTAGGTAATATAGCCTGTACATCGGGATACACATTAGTCTTTACGAAGGATGGCCAGAGATCTTTTATGAACACGGAGAGTGAGGACCTCGCTTTTACATCTCATCTGAAGGACAGCACCATTTTAACAGCACAGTGTCCCAATCCCTGCACTGGGGCACTGAGATCCACATTCAGACCACAGGGTAAGCACCTCATGCTGGCCTCACCAACACCTCTTCCAGCAGCAACTCAAGATTTTCCTAGATGATCTCACATCCAAGTATTGGTCAGGCATAATGTCAGATTGATCATATCACATAGAATTTCATGAGGCATGAAACTAACTTGTATTGAATTTAGTGTGTTTAATTGCTTAATGATGCTGGTTCAATGCAATAGTTCAATTGAATTAAAAATCTTTTGTTGCTGGTTTTCATTTACTGTATACTCCGCATCTGACACATCTTGTTTTAGTGTCTAGCTATAGCCAGCCAACATTGTACTCTTGGATTCTACTTTTTCATCATTGCAATGGACTGGTGAAACCTTTTACCATGTTTGTTATTGACTGCACCAAGATTAGCAGGAAAGAATTCCCGAGTGTGAAAGCAGAAAATTAATCTTAAGTGACAAGTTGCACTTCATGGTTTTTGCATACTTCAGGTCTGCTGGTGATGTGCAGTTGCCAAGAAAAGTCTCAACATCATCCTTTAATGCCTTACATGCAATTTCCTTTGAACCGCTTGCCATTGATGATGTGTCTGATTTGTGAACCAACAAAAATGCCTTACTTAATCTTTGCACCAATTATTCATGGAAACATTTGTCTTAAATATCAAAATCTATCACCTTCCTTGTTCATCGCTTTCATCACATTTTTATCACTCCATGTTTATATAAATAGGAGGCAAAAATATATTTGTTGGGTTGGCAACTGGTTTATGTGCCACACTTTTCTGCCCTGCAACCAAATGCTTGTGGAAGGACCAGTTCTTTATCATATAATAGACTCTTTAGCATGGCTGTCCCATTTGTAAATGAAACAATAGCACTTTGTATATCTGGGGTGCATTCATAGTAGCAGTGCTGCTACTTTTAGATTACCACAGATGTTCCAGATGTAGTTGTTGTATTGTATACTGTAATATACTTATAATATGAGAGGAACTCACAAAAATAGGTGATTGCAATAAAACAGTAAGTATCAGGAAAATATAAAGGTGATTTTTGGAATAAGCAGGCCAAAATCTAAAAGACACAGTGAAAAGTGTGCAGGAAACAATATGTTTACTGTGCAGTGTTATGGTGAATGTGTAAAATCATAGAATAGGTTAACAAATAATTAGAAGCTATTGATCCATCAAGCTTGTTTGGCTAGCTAAGTTGTCCCAATATCTCATTCAAATTAGTCTAGAAGTGACTCCAGACTGTCTTTTTGCAGTAAAGTTTGAAATATTTTAAAAAAATGCAAAAAGTAACTCCTTTCGCACTACATTCTTGGGACTGCAATGTAGTAATATTGGATACTAAATAATTATAATTTAATTGCATTATCTTTGTGCAAATTGCTTATCATGTAATTATATAAATAAATTAAAGCAGTTACCTAAAATAAAATATAAAAAACTGAGCAGTCAAGATGGAAGTTAAAGAAAAATAAAATTACATTTGCAAGTATTTAGTAAAGTAAGTGCTCTTTACTTAAGTTCCTGGGGATGCAATATAAAAATATAGTTTAGCATTAGTTGTCCGTTGATGAATGTAACTGTTTTGCCATTTCAATATTTTCAAGATAGAAAATTGTCTTATTCAAAATCTAAATAAAAGAATAAAAACTAAACCTTTCTTGCACATCCAGATTATGTGCGTTGTTAATTGGCCAGTCTTGACGGGCCACATGTAAGTGACAGTGTCTGTGTGTCCATGTAAGGGCCCAGCATTGAACTGGTGTCTAGAGTTTGTCCTGGCTTGCAACTGATGCAGCCAGTGTAGGCACCATTCCTTGTGACCCTCAGTTGCTTTAAGAAGGTTCAAGAAAGTTATGCAATGTTATGTTAGTTCTAAAACTAAAAGATTTCTCTGGAGGCAAAGACTTATATAAAAGATTTTCAGTTAGACTTCCTTTGACAGCCTTTCCAACTAAGTGCTTATTTTCTGCTACATATTTTCTCACTGAATAAATTAATATCTGCAATGATTCCACAGTTATGGTATATTTATCTTTTAAACAGTTTCCATCTGCATGTCTGTTAGTCTTCATAATGGCAGTGAAAAATAATCTCATTTAACCAACAGTATTATTTCAAGATTCTGCCTCAGTGCTATCGACATTAAATTATTTTGCAGCATTGGAAAACTTATAATGAGACAATATAGGCAGCAAAGGGTTAAGTTAGTTAAAAGTATCGTTTTGCAGCCCTGGTGTGGTTTTTGCCTTATGATATTTTAAGTGGTCTTATGCCTTACCCCTGATTCTTTGTTTGCAATTACAATCTAAAAATACCTTCTCTGGTCAATTACCATTTCAAAAATGTTCATATAAGAGTGTGTGTGTTCTCCTATGTGCCCTTTGGTGGATTAGTATAAGGGAAAGTCCATGTGTTCTTTTCTGTATAGTCAAGTGTTTATGTGCCTATCACCTCCATCAAGTTCACAACATAAATGATGATATCATGTAACTCTTTTATTAACTGTAGTATTTAATGATGATGTTTTAATAAAGATGTTCAGTCTATCTAGATATCTTGGTAGTTTGCTGAAAGGACGTAAGATGGCCTATATTATTCTCTTTGTTTTGATTGGTGTAAAGTGTTATTGTGATTAGGAGTCACAAACATAACAAAAATAGTGTGAAGCCTACAAAATGCTCCACAAAAGGCAGAAAGGAGTTTCATCAGTCTGCCACGAGTGGCCCACTACAATCCAGCTTTCTCTAACTGTTAAATGCTGGTTCTGACCTAGCAGGCTTCAAAAATGTGAAGCTCACTTCAATAACTAGAACAAATACAAAATATACTATTTAATATATATATACTGTATATATATATATATATATATATATATATATATATATATATATATATATATATATATATATATACAGTATATATATAATGTCACACACATGCGAGTAGGAGACAGCTAAAGGGTCTGAGTAAGTGTAATAAAACATCTGACCAGGGGCGCTGACTGTCTTTCTCAGTTTCCTACAGACCTTTCCCGGGAAATCCTGCAAGGTTCCGGCGCCTCAGAAGACGTCACTTCTGAAGCCGGCCCCTTTGCTGACATCACTTTTGGTTCCGGCCAATTTGATGACATCATTTCCTTTTCAGACCTTTAAAGCCTCCATCTTGGGCTACTATAGGCAGTTCTGTCTTGGACTTTGTGAGATGCACATCATGCTTGTGATTTAAAAAAAACCCTTTTGCAGCTGGGAAAAACAATATACGGGTGGCTGCCTCAAACCTTTATGTCTTGGACTCATAATTATTACAATATATATATATATATATATATATATATATATATATATGTGTGTGTGTGTGTGTGTGTGTGTGTATATCTACTGTATATATATATATATATATATCCATCCATCCATTTTCCAACCCGCTGAATCCAAACACAGGGTCACGGGGGTCTGCTGGAGCCAATCCCAGCCAACACAGGGCACAAGGCAGGAACCAATCCTGGGCAGGGTGCCAACCCACCGCAGGACACACACAAACACACCCCCACACCAAGCACACACTAGGGACAATTTAGAATCGCCAATCCACCTAACCTGCATGTCTTTGGAATGTGGGAGGAAACCGGAGCGCCCGGAGGAAACCCACGCAGACACGGGGAGAACATGCAAACTCGACGCAGGGAGGACCCGGGAATCGAACCCAGGTCCCCAGATCTCCCAACTGCGAGGCAGCAGCGCTACCCACTGCGCCACCGTGCCGCCCCTATATATATATATATATATATATATATATATATATATATATATATATATACACGCATATTGTGGCACCCGGCTGGGATTCCTACCCGGCCGGGACGCCTGGGGAGACAGGAGGAAGGCTCATGCCTCCTCTAGACCACGAGGGGGCAACCGCCCTGGTTGTATTGGGGGCCACGGGTACAGGGCTTAGAAGCTCAACCTTGTAGGGGCCCGTGGTCACCGCTAGGGGGCGTCCCCGTGCCTGATGGACCCTGGACCCCAGCACTTCCGCCACACCAGGAAGTGCTGGGGGGGGGGAGAAGAGAGGGAACACCCGGAGTGCTTCCGGGTAGACAGCTGGCACTTCCGCCACACTGGGGTGTGTCGGTGGAAGATTGCCGGTGCACACCTGGAGCACATCCGGGTATGGATAAAAGGGGCCGCCTCCCTTCATTCGAGGCTGGAGTCAGGTGGAAGAAGGACGAGGTCAGAGAAGAGAGAGAAGGAGGCGGTCCGAAGAAGAGGCAGTGTGGTTTGGCCTGAATTTGGGGAAGATTGGGGGTTTGTGTGGCACTTAAAGACTTGTAAATATTAGGTGTAAATAAACGTGTGGTGCTGACTACAACATGTCTGCCTGTCTGTGTCCGGGGCTCGTTCCACAATATATACATATACATATATTATATATTCGCCTCACTAGCAGTAGGAGAAAAATACAAGGAAGCAAGCTCAAAAGAGTTAAAACAGGCAAAAGACATTGCCTAAATAGCAGCCCTAATGCAAGTGCAAGTCCAAAGCACAATCCTGAAGACATAATCCTTAAATGGAAGCAGCAAAGTTACAAAAACCAGTAAATCAATCAAAGGACAAGAGTATGTATAAGCATTGCTAACATAAGTATAATTATTTCCTAATCTGAGTTTACTCAGCTCTGGCATTAAGCAGTAAGAGTGAGGATGATGAAAAAGTAATGTTAGAATTGGCCCGCCTCCTGGAGCTCCACCCACAAAGCACAAGCAATGGAAACACATTTAAAGGGATAATACAGTATTATCAACATAAAAGAAAATACAGAAAATATGAAAAATAATAATTCAAAAAGGGCAAAAAATAAAATACATATCAAGTATGGGTAATACTACAGTTTCGGTATTGCAAAAATGCATCTATTACTCATTTACCATTTTTCACCATCACTTATTTATTATTACCATTCCTTCCATCTTGTCATGAATATCTGTCCTGGCTACTGTACTTTTTAAAAGTGACCGCAATACTTATCATCCCAAGTCTGCACTCACAAACTGTTACATATCTACTGTCGTGTATTGGCTATGGGAACTACAAAACAGTTATTAGATCACTTGTACTATTACAGCATGACACTGGTGAGAAATGGTTAGTGCTGCTGCGTCATGTATTTCAGTATTGTGAGTTCAAAACCTCACCTGGTCATGGTGTTTATACGTGGAGTAGGCACATTCTTCCTTGAATTTGTTTGAAGCTTTTCTCTACAAGGGTGTTTATACTTAAGCTATATAATGTGGAAGTAAGGGCTTGTCTAGAGTGCTGTAGGCAGTTTTGATCTCCATATTATAAACAAGATATAGCAACACTAGAGAAAGTCCAGTAAGAGCAAATAGGCTGATTCAGCACTGTGGAGAGCGAGCAAGAAGGAAACAATAAAGGTACTGAGCCTTTTACGTTTAAGTAGACAGACATTAAGCGGTGGCATAACTTGAAGTTTTCAGCTTTATAAAGAGAATTCATATGTGTTTTGATGATGTTTTGTATTTATTTTTCATCAAGTTTCCTTTGTATTTCTGTTAGATGTTTCTCATGCAGTAATGGTTTTTGATGCTGTGAACGTTGATTATTGTGTTGGGTCCTTGCTTAGACATTTCTTTGGCATCATGGAAATAATTTTATGACATTTTATCAGCAATTTTTTTCCCTTACAAATGCCACATTTTGTTGAAATATTTCCCTAGCAATGACCCAGAACTGTGTGGTGCAAGATATCGTCAAAATGACAAGATAAAAGATCATCACCAATATCCTATCTCTATGTGAGATTACAGATAACTCCAAACAGTTTAGTCCTTCGAATTAAAAGACTTTTGGTTTTTCTGATTTACAAATTTCTTGATTTTTGGTTTATGTTTAAGAATTATCAAAGCATTATTGATATCCTGGTTTTGATCTTGGCACACTTAAACAAGACAGTATCTCCTCTCTTGATCCGTTTCATTACTCACTGCCAGTTTTTTCTTTTATAGCAGTACAGTATGGTGGCTCCCAGCTGTTTATTTCACAATTGGATCTTTAACAAGAGCACAGGCTGATATTTGGAAACTTGTTAATGGCAAATTTCATATAAACGTTAGAATGTTTTGCTTTATACAGACAACCATAGGCATGTGGAATAAGTGAACAAGTAATGTGGTAGACAGTAGGAATTTAAGTACTGGCATATCTCAACATGATGTTATTTTGGTGAAATAAAGTTAAGGATAGAGCTGCCAGGCAAAAGGGGAAGGCCTAAGAGAAGGTTTATGGATGTGGTGAGAGAGGACATGAAGGTAATGAGTGTAACAGAGCAAGAAGCAGAGGACAGGAAGATATGGAAAAAGAGGATCGTCTAGACCAGGGGTGGGCAGATTCAGTCCTGGAGGGCCGCAGTGGATGCAGGTTTTTGTTCCAACCCAGTTGCTTAATTATAAACCAATCCTTGTCAATTATTTAATTGCATGGCTTGCTAGTGCTTTAACTCTGCCATGTCAGGTCATTCTCATATCCTAGATTTATTTTTCTTTCTAAGGATATCATCCAAATGATTTGAAGTCTAAAACAGACGAGTAATTCTCAGTGCTTCACTTTTTTCTCTTCACTTTCCTTCCAAGTATTTAATTAAACCAAATAGTGCATGATAAATACACACAAGTGTAAATGAAAACAAGCTAAATGGAGAAATGCTGGTCTCTTTTGTCATTTGCATGGTATTGCTAATTAGGAGCAATTAAAAACCAAGAATACAGCTGTTTAAGACTAAAATAAGCAATAAGAGTTCAAAATCTTAATGAGCGAGACAACTAAAGTGAAGCTGAAGTGTTACTTGAGCAATAAGGGCTTCTTATTAAGCAACTGGGTTGGAGCAAAAACCTGCAGCCACTGCGGCCCTCCAGGACTGAATCTGCCCACCCCTGGTCTAGACCAGGGGTAGGCAACGTCGGTCCTGGAGTGCCACAGTATGTGCAGGTTTTTGTTCCAACCCAGTTCCTTAACGAGAACTCAATTATTGCTGATGAAGCACATATTGCTTAAGTGACATTTTAATGCTTCATTTTAGTGGTCTCGCTTGTTAAGGTTCTCCAACCTTAATTGCTTATTTCAATCTTAAACTGCTGCATTCAGTGTTTTAATTGCTCCTTATTAGAAATAAGATGTAAAACAGGGGTAGGCAATGTCGGTCCTGGTGAGCCGCAGTAGCTACAGGTTTTCATTCAACCCAATTGCTTAATTAGAAACCAATCATTGCCAGTCTCAGACCTTATTTAATTTTATGGCTTGTTAGTCTGTGCAATGTAAGGCTTTTATATCGTAGATTTTTTTCCTTTCCAAGGATATCATCCAAATGATTTGAAGCCTAAAACAGATCATTTTCAGTCTGTCACATTTTTCTATTAAGTGTTTTATTAAATCAAACCGTGCATGATGAACACACACAGATGTAATTGGAAAAAAGCTAGCTGGAGAACTGCTGGCTGCTTTGTCTTTTACATCTTATTGCTAATAAGGAGCAATTAAAACACTGAATGCAGCATTTTAAGATTGAAATAAGCAATTAAGGTTGGAGAACCTTAACAAGCGAGACCACTAAAATGAAGCATTAAAATGTCACTTAAGCAATATGTGCTTCATCAGCAATAATTGAGTTCTCGTTAAGGAACTGGGTTGGAACAAAAACCTGCACATACTGTGGCACTCCAGGCCTCGAGTGCCACAGTATGTGCAGGTTTTCATTCTTACCATCTTCTTAATTAGTGAACAGTTTTTGCTGCTGATTACTTCTTTTAATTAACTTGACTCAGGCCCCATAGTTGTTTCTTTTTCTTTAATTAGCAGCTAAACAATAATGAGACACAAACCAAGCCACCACATGACCAGCTCCCCTGTGCCCATTACACAATATCTGAAATTAAATAGAGGTGATTGTCTTAGTAAGATTGATCTCTCAGGTCACCAAAAAATTTTGACGGTGCTCTTAGAAAGAACAGAAAAACAACGGTTTTCGAAATGTGTGCTGTGGCAGAATGAGAGTAGCAACAAGCCATGGAATTAAATAACGGGTTTAATTAACAGCAAGAATTGGCTTCTCATTAAGAAAGTGATTGGAGTGAAATTGGTTGGAGTTTGAAGCCCCAGTTTAGCTGGTCATCTGTTAGCTCGTTTCACATCTCTTTTCTGCTTGGCTGTCATTTAATGAAGAAAAGAATCAATTCAGAGGGCTGAACTCTTCTAATAGGGCTATTAAAATGATGGGGAAAAAGTTAATTAGCAGTGAAAACTGGTCACTGATTAGGAAAAGGGTTAGAATGAAATCCTGTAGCCACTGCGGCACTCCAGACCTGGAGTTTCCACCCCTGGTCTAGACTGTTCTAGTGTTCTGATAGTGCTTGGTCCTCTGGAGGGGATGCTGCTGTTTGAGACACCACAGTCTAAGAGCCCTGGATTATGTCGATTTAAGAATGTTATGCTGTGCAATGTTAGACATTGTGAGATGCCCTACATCACAGGCAATCATCATTACCTGTTCACAAAAATAAGTAACAGCATCATTAATTGTAATCAATAAAGTTACTTGTAATCAGTTAAAATCATTCAATATACCTACTACAATAATTGGAATTCAATTATATAATCAAAGGAAACAATTAAACATTAAATAGTAAAGTCACAGTAGGTAATTTCTGTTGGTTCAAGTTACATTATTGGAATTCTCCTGGGAAATAGCAGGTATCAGTCATAATGTGGAGAAAAGGAAAAACTTTTCAATCAAGAAATTTGAAATCCAATAAAATTATTTGCTGCAGATGATTTAAGCTGTAAACACAGAAATACACACAAATCATTGACTTTGGTCTTGCAAATTTGAGACATTTTATTGCTGCAGGAAACTATTAATAAGAGACTGTGACCTCTGCAGCATGACAATTAAACACAGTGTTACTGCATTCGCATTCGATTTAAAGTTCAAATATGGCAGGTCATCAAATACATGGAAAACAACCCTTTGAGGTTAATGTGCTGTCAACTGCATGAGGAGGAAAAGGAGAAAATGCATCCAAAATCTTCTGAGAACAAACATTTTGGTTTTGCTTTGATGAATCTGTCTCTTGAAATAAAGACTTTACACCTTGGCACACATCACACTCAAGTTTGGTGTATATTACTCTTTCAAAGTAGTTTTATATCTGACCTCACAAATAACAGCAGCCCAATCTATCTTCTGACATTTTGTCAAGCTATCTTGAGGTGTTACATGCTCTATGTATATTGCTCAAGATAATTGAGTGTATGGCCTCATGGTCCAGGAAAAGAAAACTAAAAAGAATTTAGGAGAACTTTGTATGCAGGAACATGACTTGAAATGCTATAAGTAGACATTTCTGTGTTTTGTGAACAGAGCAACTTCAATAATAAATGTGAAGACTTGGCTATATGGCAATATACAGCAAAGACATGAGGGAAATTTGGAACACTACGCAAGAACAGATGATAAGTCGTGTACCATTACGGATGAATTGTCCAGTAATCTAATGTAATGTTCATAAAGTGATTGCTATTTGGCGCTGAACCACATATGTCATTAGGAGATTCATTCACTGAGTTGTCTGTGTTCACAGATTGACTGTAGAGAATTGACTTTTCCTCTCTTTATGATTTCATTTTTATTTAACAGCTGCTACTTTGTGCTAGCTGTGGTGTAGTCACATAGTAAAGAAAAAAAATGTTGGCACTTTTTTGTTTTTTTGCATCATTAACATTAGCTTTAATTGCATTTTCTATCTATCTATCTATCTATCTATCTATCTATCTATCTATCTATCTATCTATCTATCTATCTATCTATCTATCTATCTAGTTACTGTTTTACAATATTTTTATTTAAAGTAATATACAATAAATGATTGTCCACAGATCTATTTTCAAACTTTATTTAGGTTTAGATATCTATTAATATCTCTTTCTTTTTTTGCAGCCACAGAACAAATATTCTGTAAACAATGTAAAAAAGTTTTACATCTGTTAATCCAGCTGTCAGCTGGATTGCTAATTATTATATTATTCTCTAATTGACACTGAATTTAAGCTAATGGAAAAAAAATCAAAAATTAACAAAGCTTCTTTCAGGTCTACATTTTTTGAAGACTTCATAATTTACCATTAAAGAATGGTTTGATATGTAACTAGAATAAAATCAATAGATTTAACAACAAAACCTTCTGCACTATAAGAAGAGAACTAAAATATTCTAAAATCCATCCTATGATTTTTCTTTTTAGTTTCATTTGATGTTATTCATCCATTTTACACACCTCATTTCATTCTTCCTGCGGTGGGTTGGCACCCTGCCCGGGATTGGTTCCTGCCTTGTGCCCTGTGTTGGCTGGGATTGGCTCCAGCAGACCCCCGTGACTCTGTGTTTGGATTCAGCGGGTTGGAACATGGATGGATGGATGGATTTCATTCTTCAGATCGCATTTCCTCTGTTTGGTTTGACAATCACACATAAGCAAGTGAATTGTTTTTTATGAAATGTTGCATGTAGGTTACTGTTGGTTCAGCTTAAAATATAGGATATGTGGCATTTCAAAAATTTAAGTAGGAGGGAGGGTTGTAACGGGATGTGCAAAAAAATGTTGTTTATGAATTTTTGCACACTTCACTCTTGATAGAACTTCTAATTCATCGAGAAATTAAATTTTTCGAGGGTGGGCTCAAAACCATGTTATGACACCCTAACAGTGGTAAAAAATGTGGCACATTGCTTAAAATTTGTCCCTGCTTACACTGAAGGCTACATTCCACATCCATGAATCAGTGAAATCGATGGTGTGGGTGTTCAGAAGCCATTAAGAAGGTTAACAGAATGTTAGATTATATAGCACAATATGTGGAGTAAAAATCAAGGATGGTTATGCTCTGATTAGACCTCATCAGAAATACCGTGTACGGTTTTAAACCTTTTAATTCAAAATGGTCAAACATCACAAAATATCCAAGGAATAACACAAAAGGGCTAAAAAACAATACTGCATTAAGCCAATGGCACTGCAAAAATTGTTTCGAATAGCCCAGCTATCTTAAATAGTCCTCACATACTGTAACTGCAGCACCTGAAGACTGTAGTCTAATCAGAGGTCCCACACTCACATAATTTATATAAAATAACATTAATTACAAAGAACAAAAGGTAATTAGCTAAACTAAAACAAATAAACAATCATGAAGAGTAATAACAAATAACTAAACAATTAACAAAGCTATATTTAATAGAAAAAAAGAAAGAGAACACAGCCTAAATAGTTAACAAAAGTGAAGTCACGTGGAAGACCCTAAACTGTAAAACAGATATTTTCTAACAAGATAAGTGTTCAAAAACAGCATTCTATTTTATTTTTGCAATGTTTTTCCTTTATACCGCTAGAAAGTTTGGACACCGCTGTATTTTGGATTTCAGGATTTCGAGGATGCCCAATCAGGTCTGCTATACAGGTATGTTATATGTGGCTAATTTTACATTAGTCTTAAGTATTGTTATAAAGGCAAAGGAGTGGGAATGGGGGGTGGGGGGGGGGGGGGGGGGGGGGGGGGCAGGGCAGTTGGGTTGAGTTTGGGGCTGCTTTTCAAGAAATTATACATTAGAATTAGGAATTTATCTAACCATCCGGAAACTTGACTGGAAACCAATGTAGAAACTTCATCAACATCATTATTTCCATTCTGCTTATGTTGATGATGGTGATGGTAACATCTTCCTAAAATTCGCAGATGCTCCCTGGTCAGTTAAGAAATATGAGGTGTGACACACGTGCACATGGGGGATAGTTTACAGGCTCAAATAGTGTTATTTGTCAGCCAGATCAGGGGTTGGTGCTCTCATCTGATCCTTTCTCCTCTTGTCCCTCTGCAGACCAGCCAAAGCCCATGCCTCTCAGTGACATCGCCACAGGTCCACCCACTGATGATGTCACTTTCGGCTCATCTTGATGTTGTCATTTCTGTTACCCAGAACTAATTTACCTGCCACATGAGTTCCTGTTCCAGCCTCCCTAACTTCACCTCTTCCTCTAATCCATCATATTTATAGCCCTGACTCATTCTTTTACTCAGTTTGGTTTTGAACTCTATCGTGTAAAGACGTGTTTGCTTTATTGTTTTTTTTTTGATTTTTCATTATGCAGGGTGGCCATCTCCAAACCTTTTTCTGGTGCTGCCTATTTTTTACCACAGAGGGTAAACCAAAAAGTAAAGGCAATTTGAAAAATACATGGAAACCGCAATGGATAGAAGCTGATGCAACATTACACATTCATGGTAAGGTTCAAACACACACAGAGCAGTGCAGCACTCTGCCATTAGTCTAGCTGAAGCCAAGTTCAAATTAACATGGACGCTCCCCTGAGGGATTTCACAATTATTGATCAACATGCCGTAGTGCAATTTCTTTGGGCACTGGAAGTGAAACCTGCAAGTGACAGCAAAAAATTGCTGTTTCATGACAATGCATGCCCCTAGGCAGTGGTTACGATGGTGGAGGCAATGCAACAATTGCAGTTTGAACATCTTCCTCTTCTCACTTACGGATCTAGCACCATGCAACTCGCACATCTTCTGTCCACTTAAAGAGACTGTATGGGGTTGCAGGTTCACCTGTGATGATGCGGGAAAGTAGTGCTGGTCTGGATTTGGAAGAAGCTGAAAAGCTTCTTTTCCCAAGGAATGAAGAAGTTAGTGGAATGATACAAGAAGTGCATCGACCTGCAGGGAGACTGTGAGGAGAACTAATAAAACTGTGTGAAGGAAACCTGGGCGTCAGTGAGCCCAAACCCCCAAACACGAAAACACACAGTGAGTCCCGGGTTCAAATAAAGGTTGGTTTATTCACCTTCCAACCAGTAACAAAAGCACCAAACAGGTTTTCTTTCTCCACAATTCACACTACTATAATTTCTCTCACCACAGCATTACCCTCCTCCAGTCAAGTGTTGCCTCTCTACCTCCCAGTTCTGACTCACCTGGACAAGGGAGTGCGGTAACTTTTATTACAGACCTGGGAGTACTTCTGGTGCCAGAGCGATTGTCCGAACGAAGTACTTCGGGGTTACATGGAGGTACATCACAGTAGGGAGCTTGTCTCCCTATAGTACCCTCTTGCGGTGCCCCGTTACCTCAGCAGGGCTGCCCCGCTGGACTACATTTCCTGGCATGTACCTTATGACTTCTCACTGGGCACTGGTAACCTGGGCTGCTGCCATCTAGCGTGCTGGGGGAATAAAAAAGCTCCAGTGATATCTTTTCTTTTTAGTGGGCTGTCCATCCGCCCTTTCTGGTCCTTCATTCTGGCTCTGCTCCCTGTCCTGGCTGGGATGCCCATCCAGCCCATGTGGCATCTACAACTGTTATGTTCATCTGCATGTAGATATGTTTATTAAACGATAGATTGCCTTTATTTTTTGATTCTCCCTCATATATTAAATACCAATGAGCTGACATTTGGTCTGTGGGAGATACAGGACATGGGGTATGGCTTTGAGAGGAAAGTGCATAATGCATCAAAGTAGTAATAATATCAAAGGTATGATAAAACAGATCTGAATAGACCTTCAGAGTACTGCAATCAATAAAGTAAAATGTTCTCATCAAAGGTTGTGCTGAAATCAAGGACTAAAGACAGAATCTTTATTTACTCGAAGTTCATTTAGGGCCTTCAGGAGAGTCACATCAGTACTATCATAGATTCTGAACCCAAACTGAAATCTTTCATTAATGTTATGTAAATTAAAATAATTATTCAGCCTCATCAATAATTTTGACAACGAAAGGAAGGTTAGAAGTAGGTCTGCCCAGACTGCTCAAGGGTGCTTTTTAAATACTGGTTTAAAGGAATACTAATCCCAAAAATTATATTTTTTATGCATTAGTTACCTTACCGTAGTTAGTAGTGATGGCTGAGAAAAATTTTTAATGTCATATTTTCAATCAGAAGAGAGATCACAAAGTTTTTGATGTAATTGAGGTCTAAGGTGACCAACGCTGGACAACAGCAAAGGTTCACAACAAAAGCTCAAGTTAATTGTGTTACATAATTTACATGTCAAGTCATCTAGTGAAGTGCTCACAACATCCCAAACACATGTATTTCTACTAAAATATTATTAAATAAACCACTTATGGAAATTTCTCTTGTGAATGAAAATGGATTTGAATTGAAGACCTGTCTCTCAAACTTATTTATTAGTCAGGAGTCCAGCCAAGTTACAGCTTGTTTATCAGCTATCATTGCATTTCATTGCACTTGATGTCAACAAAAAACATGTACTAAAGAACCTATAAAAAAAGATTAAAAGTTAAAGAAAATTTAGTAAAAACATTATTAAGAAGAGATTAGGCCTCAAACTTGTGCATTTCTGAGAAGCTTCAAAAAGCAGATGGTCATTTCACCCATGCAGTTTCACAGACCGCCACTAAATAATCACAATATACTGCACTGTGGCTCACCACTATAATTATAAATGTAATCACAGAAGGTAGATCTATAATTCAGTTGCTCATTTAGATCTGAGTGTGTTCCATTTTGTTCACAACAGCTCTTTTTTGGAGGTTGTTTATTAAACGATATTTTAGTAAATTATATATGTGTTTGGGACATTGTAAGTATACAACTGAATAACGTGTCATGTGGATTATGCAACGTGAGATATTTTTTCAGGGATGTTTTTAATTTGTTTGCTGTTGTCCAGTGTTACTCAACAACGATACCTGTTATCTCTGTTCTGTATGAAAACAAAAATTTTCTCAGCCATTACTATATGGAGTATATGAAGTGAAGCCTAGGATTTTCTTTTTGTATCAATAAGGCTAAAAAAGTAAGACTTTTAATGCTTCATTTCACTGCTAAGTGCTTGCAAAGCATTCTTTTTAATGTTATAGTGAACATCTGAACCTCTAAAGCAGTTGATTAATTACATAATAAGTGAATGACTATTTTATTTTATTTTATTTTATTTAATCATACTAGTGTTATTCAGCATATGAACGAAAATTAATGTTTCCAAATTACATCTCCTAATAAGAACATAACTGTCAGGTGTGAGGGTATGGTGTGATTTTTATGGAGGGAGATTTTAAGGGTGCAGCACCAGGGAAGGATTTTAGTGCAACACAGCCACTTATGTATCTTCCTTTCCCAACCCCAGAAGCAAAGACCCAGAAAAGGAGCCATAGCCCATGCCTCTTAGCTCAACCCTTTCTGGTCCAACTGCTGGAAGAACCTACTGGAACAGAAGGTAGCTGTTCAGTCTGGAACCCAGAGACTTAGAAGATGCTTTACAAGTTCCCCACACTTGCATTAAGGGTCCATTCACATTTGAGCGTTGTAAATTTCCAGCATTTGTGTAGTATTTTTCAATGGTTTTAATGGCATTTTGCAAGCAATTTTCAGGCCTTTATGGCCACTTTTCACAAACTTTTCAAGTGCTTTCCAGCTATGGAAAGTAGACCTATGGCAGTAGACCTATCTAGGTCTGGATTTAAAACACAATTAAAGTCCCCAGCCATTATAATTTAATAAGTGTTCATATTGGGAATGGATGCAAGTACATTTTGCATGAATTTCCTATCATCGACATTGGGTGCATAAAAACGTATCAAAATCACTTTACAGTTAAATAAATTGCCTATGACAATCGCATATCTCCCTTCCAGATGAGATATTACATCTGATACTACAAATGAGACTGTTCTATATATAAGGATTCCCACACCTCTAGTTTTCTTTGTAAAGCTGGAATGGAATATTTGGCCAGTCCACTCTCTGTGCAGCCAAAATTGATCCTTGCTTAATAAGTGGGTGTCCTATAAAAATACTATTTTAGCGTTTATACCTGTTAAGTGAGAGAATACTTTCTTTCTCTTTAATTCATGATTCAGGCCTTTAAAATTCCAGCTCACAAAGTTAACTGTACAGTCTTGGAGACATTGCTTCTGAACTTTTGTTGTCATTTTTAGTCTTAACTGAAAATAAGACAGCTTTGACCTTAATTTCCAATTTTGCCAGGAGTTATCGCCATAAAGCCTATTGTTTTGTTGGCACTTATAACGATTAAAAGGATATATTAGAGATAGCTTGCTCTCTTTCTCTCCCCCCCTAGCCCCCCACCCGCCCCATAGCCAATGTTTTTTAATGAAACATTTTTAAACTTCAACAGTATCTCAACAAAAATTGAAGTGTCTTAACAAATTTTGTCAAAGAATAAGCGTACCAGATTTCAACAAAATTGTTTTAAGGGGGACAAGTTGTTTCATGCAAATAGACAGAAGGACAGATAGACATGGCTGTTGCAATAGGTGCTCTGCGCATTATGCAAATGCACCTAAAAACCAGTGAATGAGAATAAATAGTCTATGTATATACTGTATGTACTCTGTTTTAGGCATTCAGATACCTCTCACAGACATCTGTTCAGATTTTTAAAAAAAATCATGTTTATGCAATAACACGGAGTGATTTATGAATGAATGGAATTCTATGTAAAGAAGACTTACAACATCTTTATTACCTGGCAGTTTCTGTGACTAAAACTGACATTAATTGAATTGAAATTGATGTCTGAATATATGAATGATAAACAATGCCACATGAAGTGCTACTTATATACAGTATGTATCACAAAAAAGTTTAATATTACAGCAAAATTCAGAGTGAAAGTGCTAGGTCCAAAAGAATAGAAACAGAAATTTTATCTATGTGCCTGTGCTTTTAAACATGATGTTAAACTTGTTTTATAGTGTTGTTACTGTAACATTAGTCATCTTTGCATATGCTTAGTCATGGAATTTAATATAGTTTCCCTTATAGCTTGGCCATTGTGAAAAGAAGCAATCATTAGAAACCTTAACATGAATACTTGAATATAAATGCTTTCTTCGTCAAGGTAATGCATCAGCAAATTCCTATTAATTTTATACAATTTAATTAAATTTTCATCCTCCTATGAATTCTGCCTTTTTATGTTTTCTTCTAGGCTTTACAATCAGTGGCCTTGCTTTCTTTGACATTCTGTTCCTCACACAGAATACTGTTTTATGATTAATAAGCTATTAAAGCAAAACCACAAAAGTAGTTCTACAGCAAAATATTAAAAATTGTTAATAGTACAGAATGTGTAGGTGTTGCAGATAGTTATGAAACAGGAACAGGTGTTCAATGAGAAAATATTTTACAGCTCGAGTATTATAGTGTCTGTCCATGAAATACTGTGTGCAATTTGTGCCAAAGAGAGCACCACACTAAATCTCGAAAAAAAGGGAGGAAGATCAGTCTAATAAAAATATGTTTTTGGGCTTTTCTTTCAGGATATTAGGGACAGCATATTGATCAGTCTACTATTTATCAGTTAAAAAGCAGAATCAGGATGGTGAATTTGTATAACCTTTTTTACAATAATTTTTAACCACTTGATTTTAATGCCCGAATGCCATATGGGAGTGGAAACTGTTTTATTATTTTTTTCCCTGCTTTAGATTTCTATACCAGTTCAGAGTAGCACATTATTAGATGAAACACCCAGAGGTGCAGTTAGGATCTGAAGGAGGGGCGCTGCCAGTGTAAGCTAAATTTGTGATGTTATTACTAGTAGGAGAATGTAATATAGAAATACACGTGGTAATCATCTGAAATAAGTATGTGCCATGAGGGGCACTGCCAGTGTAAGCTAAATTTGTGATGTTCTTACTAGTAGGGGAATGTAATATAGAAATACATGTGGTAATCATCTGCAATAAGTATGTGCCGTATATTGTGTATGTGAATAATGTGCATATTACAGTGTCACATTTAACAAATGTGTCAGGGACAGGATTTATTTAAAAAGTACATGTAAATTTATTAAGTAATCTCCAGTTCATTTTCTGAAAAAGTCATTTTAGTTCATATTTTCTCCTCAAGAAAACACCAACAGAACAAACAATTATCTACCATGTAGATGTTTTTATGCTAGCTGTAACTTTAGCAGGTATCAGAAAATAAAGAGTTTTAAACATTACAAAATAGCATTATTATTGAAAATGTTTCTGTATAGCTGTAAAAATAAAACAAACAGAGATCTAACTTGAAATCACTCCGGGCAGTTGCAAACATGATAATGTCCTGTTGGTCCTTCCCAAATTTAGATTACATGATGTTGTTTGGTCCATGACTGGCTTCTGGAAAGGTGGCTAGATGCTTTCATATGTGGTGTCAGTCTATGATTTTCTGTTTTACTTTTGGTTTTTTGTGATCTAATAGTAGTCATGTCTAGTTTGGTAATGGATACATGACTGCAAAAAAGATTTTACAAAACAATCTAAAATGTGTTTCCCAGGAATTGTCATTTTTGCATATATAATGAGATAAGAACATTCTGCTATCGCGCTCAGATGCAAAAAGAGGATCAAGATTGGCTGCGGCTCAAATGCATGTACTCCTTCAGCAATGGATATGTTGTAAAAGAAGAAATCTTCCTTCACCAGTACTAACTGGGAGTGGTGTACAGTGGAACCTCGGTTCACGAACGTCTCGGTACACGCGCGAGCGAGAGAGAGGGCTGGACTCATAAGGTAGAGAAGGCAGTTAAAGAATTCACTGGCCTTGATTTTGTTTTCAATTCTGTTTACAGCGATCGGTTCGTAGCGTGCATTGTTGCAATGTTACTTTTCTTGGTGGTTTATTAAATTATGGATTTTTTTCAAATGTTCATTTTTTTTCCCTGTGCTTAAAACTCATTAAAAAAAAGTGTTTTTAGCCAGCAGTTGGTAGCGCTATAGCGCGAACTATTGCAGTGTTAGTTTTCTCTGTTGTTCAAGGTTTTCTCAGTGTTATTCAATGTTTTTAATTTAGTTTACTATTACGCTGTGCATTCTATGGTTTAATTAACTATATTTGTGCTTAAAAACTTAAGAAAAAAAATATATTTACATACAGTTCGTATGGTCTGGAATGGATTAATTGTATTTACATTCAATCCTATGGGGGAAATTGCTTCGGTTCACGACCAAATTGGTTTACGACCAGAGATTTGGAATAAATTATGGTCGTGAACTGAGGTTCCAGTGTATGTGTTTATAATGTTACCAATCCTAAACTTTGGATGCTGTGGTGTACAGTTGGAGGTGTAGCAATACCTTCACTGAACATTAGAACATTCTTGACAAGAACAGGCCATTCAATCCAACAAAGCTCATGCTCTCACCTTATCACAGTCACATACATTTTATTCTTTTCATGTACCTTAATGATGTTTTTGAATTTGTTCATGATTGTTCATTTGTTTAAAATGTACTGCTATACATTTTAAAATATACAGTGGATAATCAGGAGAAAATAAAATGGGTTTTACTGTGAAAAACAAATTAAAACACTTTAGATATATTAATTGCGGTCAGAGGAATGTTTAGGACATGGAGATCAGAAGTCAATCAAATGTGGGATTATATTGTGAACATTCCTTAAATTGTTTATCCAAGTCGCAGTATTTTTTACAGAACTAATACTTACTTTTTGTCTGGAGACTTGCATAAATATAAGCACATCCATCATTTGCTGGATTAGCATCCGAGCCTCCCTTCTTTCTTTCTCTCAGGCACACATTACATTTAATTACTTATGTATTTTCAGCTCAGGTAATTCTAGACAAGATTTAACTCATCAGCACAGTGCCATGCAAATAAAGGTTTACTGGCAGCACAATGCATCTGCAATTCATCACTCTAATATATTGCTTATGTTCAATTATGGAAAGGGAAGAAACTGCTGAAATGACTAGAGAATCAATCTCCTTCCTTCTATTGCAATTTAATACTTTCCGACAAAGAGACTTCAGAAAAGTGCTAAAAAAGTAAAATCCCAACACAGTAATGGAATGAAGCCTAGATGTAATTGGCTATGTGCAGATAAAATGAGAGTAAAACGAGAAATAAATGATATTATGTGGAAAGAATAACACATTAGTTGCAGTTAGATTTCCAAAATGTTTTGCTGGCCTTGCTAGTACAAATCATTAGTACTGTAGGTTGGAGTTCAATGTTCTACTACAATTAAATGAGCTTGGGTATGAATGTTCTTTGAATAATACTGTTGGCGGGAAAGGAACCTGCTATTCCCCTCTCAAGCCAGGTATAGTCAGCTGTCTTCAATGGTGAATTATCCTCCCAGCAGTTTCTTTCCTGTGGCAACACTCAAGGTTGACTTCATTTTAGTTATCCACATGCAACCAATGGATCTGGATCACTGTAATCATCTCATACTCCTTAAGTTGGCTAATGACATCCAGCCTATCATCAACAAGATGAAAAAAATGAGTGTGTCTCAAAGAACAGGTTTAAAAGTGTAATGGATCATTAGACACTAAGGTTCAATAGGAAGACAAAACAATAACTAGAGAATGGCACAGAGACTGATTAATGAAGATTATGGATTATGTAATGACAAAACTTAAAGAAGAAACAAGTCAAAAAACAAGAGCAGACGATTCTAGCTGTACACTATGTGCCACTCTTTGCATGCATAGCCATTTGTTTTTATTTTAATCCAAAAGCTATTTTTTAAATATTTCACATCTCCAACTTTTTAACCACCAGGATAACAACATCATCACCAGCAAATCGACTTATCAACGGTAAACAAGACGGGCATGGCAATGAAAAAAGCAAAACAAAATGGCATAGTGATTACGATAGCTAAGTAGTCTATATAGGAATAAAAATGAGTACATACAATAAAAAGCAACAGCTCATAAAATAAACCATAATTTATCCACAGTTCTGTTGAATTACTATGAAACTACTGTACTTTTTTGTGGAAATCATTTCCAAATTATCAGTGGACTGCTTGCCTCCATGATCCTATTACACAGATTTCTCCATATCAGTACAGGAACACTAAATTACTTCTTGTTAAATCACCTACTGCAACAAGTTTGACTTTTTATTAACTCTAAACTCTTTTCAAAATATACTCTGTGACCAGCTCTGAAGACAGCTGCCTCATCTTTGAATTTCAATTCTCTGCTGTTTTCAAATGTCATTTTATCATATATGAAACATTGCCAGAGTGTGACCTTACTTCTCCAGTGCATTGTCTGAGTGTAATCACTTTGTGATACAACTACTGCTATTCTCTTCAAATTCAACGGTCTTCCAACAAAAAGAATCAACATGATTACTACAGATTCAGGATGCTGCTTTGAGAGCCTTGACCAGATTTTGCTTGCCTATAAGTTTCCTTTCAAATATCCAACCTTACTCAATGTTTGTTTTAAGTGTATAGAGCTGTTGACCTGAGACATCAGCTGTCTTGATGGTAAATTCAACGCTGAAGATCCGTCTGTTCTGTCTGGCTTTTTCAGAGTCAAACTCCCTGTTTGTTAACAAGAATTCTGGTTAGTATTACTGGGCCCCTGTACAGTTTGATAGCTTCACAAGCTGGTGGTCTGCCCCTTCAGGCTGTCAACAATTTAAACTGCCATGAGTGTGTCCACCCACGAAAAAGATTATCTTCCAGGAGTAAGGGCTATATGGTGTTAAAACCACAGCAACATTAAAAATAATATCTTAGTGGGACATCATGGTAGCGCTACTGCCTCACAGTAAGGAGATCAGGGTTTGTGTCCCAGGTCCTCCCTGTGTGCAGTTTGCATATTCTCCCTGTGTCTGCATGAGTTTCGTTCAGGTGCTCTGGTTTCCCCTCACAGTCCAAAAACATGCAGGTTAGGTGGTTTGGCAATATTTAATTGTCCCTAGTGTGTCGTGGTGTGTGTGTGTGTTCACCCTGCGATGGACTGGCACCGTGTCTAGGGTTTGTCCCTGCCTTGTGTCCTACAGTATGATAGCTGAAATAAGCTCCAGCACACACCGCACCCCTGTTCAGGACAAAGTGGGTTAGACAATGACTGACTGACTGATCTTAACATGGTTGTCTTCCTACTCACCTTGGCATAGCATAAGTGTAATAGCTTTATGACTGCATTATCCATCTTAATATGTGCCTGTTGGCAAACTGTAGGATTTCATTACTGGATAAATCTATCCAGAAAAGACAGATCTAACATGGTTAATTATTTATATATATTGTTAAAACAACTTTATAAAGTTTGTTAAAACAAAAGGGGACAAAATACATCTCAGTCTGTACCGGTTAACAGTTTTAAAGTGTTTAAACGAAAGTGAAATTTCAGTTCTTTACTTTTCCTTTATTGCACCTTTCAAGGTCCTTACGTAGAGCTTGATTTCTTATAAATTAGCCATCAAAAATCAAATGTATATGCACCTGGTAATAGCAACTTCTGCACTGGTAAAAAAGCTGGTGACATGAAATGTGTACAGCACCCAAAACTTAAACAATACACTGTTAAAAGAAAAGAAAAATTGGAAATAATATTCAATTTAATAGTTATGCAGTGGAAAATGGAAACAAGGTATTCAAAGACGTTTTCTTCTGCAGCCTCTGCAGGTTTTTCATGAAATGAGATGTTAGAGCTATAGGTATATATCCGTTTTATTGGTACCTGAACCAGGCTTCCACATTTTGACATTAATCCTTTTAGCAATGCTTGTTTTATATTTCTCACTTTTTAATTAGTGACAAGAGAAAAGTGAAAACTAGGTTGATATAGTGTTCAAGGTTCTGATTACTCCAACTATTGACAGGAATGGGACAAAAACAGCATAAAGTGTAGAAAAATTGTGACACAAGTCAGATCAGTACATTCTTCCTGAATCAAGTATCCGTGGAGTTAGAACCAGTATTTACACAATGTATAGTCTTCTTCTTTTTGTTTTGCCTCATTTTATTTCCCCACATTATGTAGTTCTGGATTTTCTCTCATTGAACTTTGTGTCATAATCCAGAAAGGTGACCAAAAACATTTTTATTGCTTTTGTCTGCTGGATCATGTGACATAGATAGATAGATAGATAGATAGATAGATAGATAGATAGATAGATAGATAGATAGATAGATAGATAGATAGATAGATAGATAGATAGATAGATAGATAGATACTTTATTAATCCTAGGTAAAGTTCCTAGACCACTGTGAAGATACAACTGTTGATGGCTCAGTCTGGATATTTCGTTGGTCATATTCCTGGGATCATCGAATGTTTCAGGTCTTTCAACATCATACACTCTCTTTCAAGTGACCCTACTGGGCTTGATCAGACCCCAGTGTGTGTCCACACGGCTTGCTAGTGTGACCCCATGTTTCTCCTCTCCTGAGACTACAGCTATTTTTTAGTATGGGCAGCACGATTCGCCTTCCGGGTCCTCCCTGTGTGGAGTTTGCATGTTCTTCCCGTGTCTGCGTGGGTTTCCTCCGGTTACTCTGGTTTCCTCCCACAGTCCATAGACATGCAGGTTAGGTACATTGGCAATTCTAAATTGTCACTGGTGTGTGCTTGGTGTATGGGTGTGTGTGTGTGAGCACCCTGCGGTGGGCTGGCGCCCTGCCTGGGGTTTGTTTCCTGCCTTGCGCCCTGTGTTGGCTGGGATTGGCTCCAGCAGACCCCTGTGACCCTGTAGTTAGGATATAGCGGGTTGGATAATGGATGGATGGATGGCTGGTGCTGGGTATGTATTCTAGCACATTATATAACTGACACAATGGGAGCTGCATATAACAATTACTACCTAAATATCTCTCAAACTTGTGATATATTAATATTTAATGCTTTTACATACCAGCACAACAGAACTATCAGATTGTGTTTACGTTATCTTCTTAATCATCCATTATTGTCATTTAAGATTTCATGCTGGTATTTGATTTTACATACATATATCTAAAAAAATACAACTTTTTCATTCTTAATGCAGCAGAACCCCTATTTAACATTTCCACATTTAACAATTTCCCACAGTTTACAGGATTGAATTGTAAGTAGTGGTGATGGCAAGTTTTTAGAAGTAACATTTGCTGGAAAAAAAGAATAAAATGTTCGTGATATATTTAAATTTTACTTCATAATTATTTGAATATCAGTAATTTACTATATACAGTGTTATGAAAAATTAGGTTGGTTTGGAATTGAATTACAACAACTACGGACATCCAGCTAGAGATGGGTGAAGATGTCTAAAATCTGTTTATTATTTTCTTTCAAAGTTACATAAATGTAAAGGTATGGGGTGTGTTTTTCGTACGTGGATTACTCCTTTAGCCGGATGTAATTGTTGACGATTTGGCCTGATCCTGGATCTGTCGGTTTTTCGAAACTCTTGCTGGATGTGTTGTCATAGCAGCACATCCAAATCCTCAAACCTGCTTGGAGCAGGTTTGTTTTATGTAAACAAGGATTAGCTCACACACTCAATTAGTGTCCGTGCATGAAATTCATTCAGTCATGGCTTCACCGTTCATGAATGAACGACCAATTGATATCGGTGCGCAAATTACAAGAAGAGAATTTCATATAGAGAGGGTTTTGCGCGATCAGCAAGGTCCTTTATTGCTCCCGGAGGAAATTCTTTTCGAAAGATACCGCTTTAGCTGAGGGGTAATATTGTACCTCAAAAATTTATTACCACCTTATATTCAAAGTCAAACTAGGCGAAGTCGGGCTCTCACAACCAAGTCAAGTCAAGTCAAGTCAAGTCAACTTTATTAATAAAGCACTTTACATACAACAGCCGCTGACCAAAGTGCTGAACATAGGCTGAAATAAATTTTAAACAAAAACAAAATAATAAATAAGTAAATAAAATACAATAAATGAAACTAATTAAAACATAGTAAACACAACTAAACAGAGTTAAAACAGAGTAAAATCAACTGCTCACACAGGATCAAACGCCAGACCAAAAAGGTAAGTCTTAAGAGCAGACTTAAAAATGGGCAGTGAGGAGGCCTGTCTAATGTGGATCGGCAGTGAATTCCAGAGCCTTGGAGCCACAACAGAAAAAGCCCTATACCCCCTGAGCTTTCGCTGAGTCCTAGGCACATCCAGAAGCAGCTGACCAGCTGATCTGAGTGAGCGGGAAGGAGAGTGCATACGCAGCATCTCAGCGAGGTAGGGCGGAGCAAACCCATTTAAGGACTTAAAAACAAATAAAAGAATCTTAAAATGAACTCTAAGCTGAACAGGCAGCCAGTGCAGTGAGGATAATACAGGTGTAATGTGCTCATTCTTTCGCGTGCCAGTTAAAAGGCGTGCAGCAGCATTTTCCACCAGCTGGAGCCGAGACAGACAGACAGTATGCATTGCTTTGAGGTTTTTTGCAAGCGGCACTTTTTTATATACTGCAGGCAAGGCGGAAAATCTATCCAAAAGTGCAGTTTGCCAGGCAATTCGTAAAGTCTGTTTGGCTCTGAAATATTTCCTTTCGGGTTTTCATAGTGTTTCCTGGACACCTGCGTGTGCAGACAATAAAAGAGGCGTTTCATGCCATTGCAGGTAGGTAATACACAGGCAAAAACACCCACAGTTCCATAAAGAATCTCACAATCAGCCTAACATTCTCATTACCCAGGATTTCCAAATGTGATTGGGGCACATGGGACTGATCAGAGTGGAGTTTGATCAAACATTATTTGGAAAATGTACCTCTCCTTTTGATGAATAATCAGACACAGTGTCTTCATCAAATATTTGACCTTCGTCAATATCTCGTTGGTCAGACACAAGTTCTAGGGATATGATATTCCCTGCAACTGACCCAACAGAAAAAAGAGGGCTACATGGAACATACCTATGGCACACATTGAGGACAAATATATGCAATGACCATCCTTTACCTGAAATGAAGTGACCACTGCATCCTGCCACTGGTTCTGAGGAGGAGCTTCCCCCTGGAATGCCCTCAGAAACAGGGCGATGGGCATTTTGCTGGAGAGCCAACTCTTCTGCAGGGGTTAGGTCTGGACCACGTGGACCTCCACCTGTTTTTTGCTTGTCTGCCTTCTTATTAGCTTTAAAATTAATGTTTTTAATATTATATATGATTATTTATGTCAACAATTCTTTAAATAGTTATATACCAATATTTACCAGTTTGAAGTATATTCTTGTACTTCACTTTAACCTGTTCCCATGTTCTCCTTGTGCTCACGTTTGATCTGGAATTATGACATATTAAATAATAATTAATCTGACACATAGGAAATGAAACGCTGCATTCAGTAAGTACAATGCACACTACTTAGCGTTTAATTTGTCAGCCACTTTTTGCCAGATTCTTTTCTTGTTTGGGCTGCTTTTGCAGTGCTACCCCTTGTGCATATTAAATCTTGAAATTCTTCATATCCTGCTCTGCTTGTGTGAAAAAAAAATGCGCCCGTTCTTTCGTCATTTTGTTACAGCCTATCAAAGACTTGCTAATCATGTTTTCTAGACTCAATATATATGGGCTTTTCACTCAGCACGGGCACGCGCATTCATCTCGGATGATAAGATCCAGCTAGACTAATCTACTACACGGATGCGTTTGAAAAACCGACTTATCCTGGATGAGTTTCACCGGCATTAACTTATCCAAGATGAAGTATCTGATCTCGGATGATTTAAGCGACGTACGGAAAATACCCCCCTGGTCTAAAACAAACAATAAACATAAAATAGCTATCACCGTTTCTCTCTGTTGAAAATTACATGTTTGTGTTTTCAATAGTTACTAACAGAGAGCTTCATTAAATCCACTAGGTGGCGCACTACACTCGAGATAACATCAGTACTGGGAAAATCGCTAGAATGTTAAACAATAAAGTATTTAGTCTACTTAAATGAGTAAATTAATCTCAATATATATGCAAATCATACATGGAAAAACTGTAGCACTTAAATCTAACACGTAATGTGTGAAATTCCAAATAATAGCATCTGTTCAACCATACTTTAGTACATATATTCAAATATATAAGTTTATCATTCTTTTGAGTTAATAACATTAATAAAGCTATTGAGTTAATAAAGCTGCTGTAATGATCATAACCTGGATGTCTTTTTCTATATGAACAATCATATATAATCAACAAATAGCAAACAGGCGATAAATAAAACAACAAAAATACAGCTATACATCTGTAAAGCCCGATAAGTTAAAAAAAAGAATGCTGTGCAAGACTTGTAATATGGCATTTTAAAGAAAAGTAACAAATGAAAGGGAACATGAAAATCACAGTACCAATTAGTTTTGGCAAAGAAGCCCACATCATTAAGCTTCAATGTTTAATCTGGCACCCATGATATCATGTGCATAGTAATGTCTATGTGCATGGCCCACACATTGACATTAGTGAAGTACTACTCTGTGAGCATCCAAATGTAAATAAATACAAAATAAACATTTAAAATAACAAAAAAATACATAAAAATACAGGGTGAGGCACCTTATTAGACAACCGGGTGCAGGTGTTGAAATTAGTCATGCATCTGTGGTACTATTAAAAGGTTTCTAAGTCAAATATTAGTGGACTAGAGTTTGATGATTTGGTCTGTGTTTTGGTCTTTCCTTTCCTTTTTGTAAATTTTGCAATCAGTGGATCATTTTAGTTGACTTAATAGGTTTTTGACTTTTGGTACTTGATCTTCTCAAGCTACATATTGGTAATTTTGAGCTTTGTATTTGTTCTCTGTTCATTTCCTCCATTTTTTCCAATAAATTTGCTTTAGTAATTAAAATTTTGGTGTGGCCAGGTTTTGGTTGGTTTTCCACCCCACTCTGGCAATATTGTAATCATAATATTACCAAACCTACAGTCATATGAAAAAGTTTGGGAACCCTTCTTAATTCTTTGGATTTTTGTTTATCATTGGCTGAGCTTTCAAAGTAGCAACCTCCTTTTAATATATGACAAGCCTTATGGAAACAGTAGCATTTCAGCAGTGACATTAAGTCTATTGGATTAACAGAAAATATGCAATATGCATCATAACAAAATTAAATAAAAAATAAATTTGGGCACCCCAACAGAGATATTACATCAATACTTAGTTGAGCCTCCTTTTGCAAATATAACAGCCTCTAGACGCCTCCTATAGCCTTTGATGAGTGTCTGGATTCTAGATGGAGGTATTTTTGACCATTCTTCCATACAAAATCTCTCCAGTTCAGTTAAATTTGATGGCTGCCCAGTATGGACAAACTGCTTCAAATCATCCTATAGATTTTCAATGATATTCAAGTCAGGGGACTGTGATGGCCATTCCAGAACATTGTACTTCTCCCTCTGCATGAATGCCTTTGTAGATTTCGAATTGTATTTTGGGTCATTGTCTTGTTGGAATATCCAACCCCTGTGTAACTTCAACTTTGTGACTGATGCTTGAACATTATCCTGAAGAATTTGTTGATATTTAAGAAAGGCTCCAGTCCCTGAATTAGCCACACAGCCCCACAGCATGATGGAACCTCCACCAAATTAAAATTAAAAAATTAAAATTAAGAAGAAGGACGCCTCACGCCTGGACAAACTGGTGAGGAAAGCAGGCTCTATTGTAGGCACGAAGCTGGACAGTTTGACATCCGTGGCAGAGCGACAGGCGCTCAAAAGGCTCCTATCAAGAATCCACTGCATCCACTAAACAGTGTCATCTCCAGACAGAGGAGCAGCTTCAGCGACAGACTGCTCTCACTGTCCTGCTCCACTGACAGACTGAGGAGATCATTCCTCCCCCAAACTATGCGATTCTTCAATTCCACCTGGGGGGGGGGGGGGGGGGGGGGGGGGGGGGGGGGGACGTTAACATTATTCAAAGTTATTGTCTGTTATACCTGCATTTTTATTACTCTTTAATTTAATTTAATATTGTTTTTGTATCAGTATGCTGCTGCTGGAGTATGTGAATTTCCCCTTGGGATTAATAAAGTATCTATCTATCTATCTATCTATCTATCTATCTATCTATCTATCTATCTATCTATCTATCTATCTATCTATCTATCTATCTATCTATCTATCTATCTATCTATCTATCAATTTTTTTTTTCTTGGAATGCGGTTTTCTTGTTCTGCCAAGCAAAGCGCTTTTTGTTATGACCAAATAACTCAATTTTTGTCTCATCAGTCCAAAGCACTTTGTTCCAAAATTAATCTGGCTTGTCTAAATGAGCATTTGCATACAACAAGCGACTCTGTTTGTGGCCTGAGTACAGAAACGGCTTCTTTCTCATCACCCTGCCATACAGATGTTCTTTGTGCAAATTGCGCTGAATTGTAGAACGATGTACAAAAATATGCTTTTAGTACATTCATTCTGCCTCAAATGAAACAAGGAAAACAAAATTTAGGAAAGGACTCTGAGATGGTAGAGACAAAAATTGAAGTCATGAATAGTGTTGATGGATGAAATGTGGCAAAGTGTTTTTTGCATGTAATATGTTCACTGGTGACCTTGTTCATCAAATATTTTACTGGAAATTCACCCTGATGCCGGCTTAGGTGATTTTTTTTCCCAGTGCCCCAGGATGCTTTGCAGGGCCAGCGTGTCATCATAAAACTGTAGCAGTCATGTAGAGAACTTTCTTGCATGTGTACTGTAAGATTGTTGCGGAGCTATGTAGAGCTTGCATGAAGTCACCACCTAATTATTATTCCAGATTCCCACCCTGCAGGTGTTTAAAAGAGTATAAAAAAACTTGCAGAATTTTCATTTGAAGAGTACATTAGCTGACTATAATGAAACTATTATGAATACTGCCACTAGACAGTGTGCTGGCTGTGCAGTCGCAAGGCTAATTTGCATGCATAATTAGCCATGCGCCAAGCTGTGATCTTAAAACAATCCATAATGGAGCCCTCCCTCTCCTCCTTCCCAGAGAAAGAAAACACATGTGAACCTGTGAAATAATAATGAAACATTTATTATAATAATAATGAAACATTTATTAGTGTTTATCAGGCTTTTCTATCTGAGTACTTTGCATAGAAATCAGAAGTAAAAAAAGACATACCCAATACCAAGACGTAATTTATTTTTTTTACTCTTTGCTAGTTTGCGGCCACTTGTTGTATTTTGTTTATGGTTGTTGTTCCATTTACGTCTTTTTTTGTTTGAAGAACAGTGGCACAGTGATTAGTATTGCTGCCTCACAGTTCAGACCACATTTTTGGCTACTATAATCAGCCAACATACTGTAGCAGTGGGATGCTTCCAGGGCTCTTAGGGACATGTAAAACACCTTTAAAAGCCACTCAAAACTGGATCAGTTCTTCTTTCCTCATTGTCTTCAATGCATTTCATAAAGTTTGCAAGAATGTCTGTGATTTCTCACTGCCAAGCGAACTTCGCAGAATTCATTCATCACTAGTTATGAATAATACATTCACGAACCAAAACTACCAAGCCCAAAAACATCAACCAAAATTTAACTTAAAAAAAATAAAAACAGCAGAAACTTTTGTCCTCAGACCACAATTGTTTTGATTCCAAAAATTTGGACGCTGGGATATCTTAAATATTTTCCAAATGATGATGTCACACGGTACTTCCTGACAGTACTTGTTGACTACCCACAAGATGGCTGGCAATACCAACATATAACTTCCTGACAGTACTTGATGACTACCCACAAAATGGATGGCAATACCAACTCATACTATAAAATGGTGGTGACTGCAATAAACAACAGACGGATAGAGACAGAGGTTGGGAGCATGCACTAATACAGTGCATTGCAGCACCCACCACACGACGAACCTCCTCATGATCACAGAGGCCAAAAATATAAAACTACATAGCAAAATCAAATAATGGATCAAAAAATCTATTCAACATATTCCGGCTACATCCTTATATATAGCCTTACATTAATAATTGATATATTACAGAAAACTGTTTTGAATTTTAAAATGGGCAAATGTTGATTATGTAAACACATCATGTTGAAACAAGACTATTCCCCCAAAAGCAGTCCTGCTAGAAAATGGGTAAGCACACGTCAGACATGTAGCAGCATAAATAAACACTGAGGAAGAGCTCTTTTTCTTCAGCTTTGATCACACTCACGCAATTGTTTGATACAAGCCAACTGACTACTACAACTGGTCAAAGCTAAATGACAAAATTTATGAAGAGGAGCAAAGTGTTGAGGCAGTGAGATATGGTTCATCAGATATAGAAAGCTATCACTCAGATAACACAGAAAACAGTGGAACCGATGCAGATGAAAACTAAACAAATGGCGGGGGTTCGGGGGGAGATGCATGTGCAGCAACTACTGAAAATGACAGTGTCAGTTGCCCATCAAAATTTAGCACTGCTGATGATGCTAACTCATTCTACTGTCTTGGAAGAAGAATAGATGGTTTTTAGAACAGAGGACCAGGCAAAAAGACATTGTCAAAATACACGCAGGATTGTAACCCAGGAAATTAAGCTGCACTTAACCAAAAATAACTAAGCAAAAGTCAAAGTCAAAAAGGTAATAGAAGAAGTTGTTAAGACTCTCATTCTTTCCTAAAGCAATGCAGCTATTATATTTGCAGATATGCATTTTACTTCCATGTAAATGTAAGCTTGGTGATGGGATCAAAAATTCACTATTGAGTTAAGTTCAGATTCTGATTTTACAATGTTCAAAAAGTAAGAAAAGTTGATTTTAGTGTGGTGCCTGTATGTGTGTGTGTGTGTCTGTGGAAAACTGAAATGGATTTTCATGTCTTAATGTTACAATTACACTGGAAAATTATGTTATTTTGCATTGTGTAAAGCCTTGTATAACTACAACCTAGCAAAGACAGAACATTTTACTTGTAGAACATTTGGTTTTCATGATATCCACCTTGAATGCTGTGGCTTATGTACAGTATATATATAATTCACTAAGCCGACAGGGCAAGCAAGACAACCATGGGATACACACAACATAGCCACGCCCGCTAAATCATAGAGACCCACCCACCAACTCTAAGACCATGGGATACGACGACAGCTCACAGAGCCATGCCCACCAACTCTAACAGCATGGCATGAGAACGCTGCCCGCCCGCCTGACTATTACCAGCATTCACCGCAATGCATTCACTGCAATGTACTGGAGTGTAAAACAATCGCAGCTTTTAACTCACAAACTGCAACAACTCACCAAACAACGCCACCCTGTCTCTCGAGGCATTCACACTGCCGGAAGACAACCATGGGATACGCAAGAAATAGCCACGTCTGTCAACTCACAAAGCCCTGCCCACCAACTCTTAACACCGCATCAGACGCTTTCTATATCTAAGAAGATATATAG
Organism: Erpetoichthys calabaricus; assembly: GCF_900747795.2. Lineage (NCBI taxonomy): Eukaryota > Metazoa > Chordata > Cladistia > Polypteriformes > Polypteridae > Erpetoichthys > Erpetoichthys calabaricus. The sequence continues at coordinate 213,475,573 of NC_041398.2, read as the reverse complement.
ATACTCATTATTCCCCAGCACGCGTCCACCCACGCTCTCAAGGCATTCACAGTACCGGCTCATGTGCCCGGACGCAACAACTGAACAACTCGCTTTCGTCTCTGCTACAGTACACATGCACCACTGAGCCATGTTGACTTTTCATTATTCTTTTCGGTTTCGGCTGCATTTCTATATATAATCCACCAAGTCATCCAATCATGGGATACGAATGACAGAGCACCGCCCAACAACTCGAACAGATACAGAGACACGCCCACCATGGGACGAGAACGCCTGCCCGCCTGACTGTTACCAGCGTTCACCGCAATGTACTGGAGCGTAAAACCATCACAACTGCTAACTCACAAACTGCAACAATTCACCAAACACCGCATCAGACGCTTTCTATATCTAAGAAGATATACAGTATAGATACTCATTATTCCCCGGCACGCGTCCACCCACACTGTCAAGGCATTCACAAAGCCTGCTCATGTGCCTGGACGCAACAACTCACCACACACAAATTTTGCTTAATTTGACTCAACATGGGAAACCTCACCTGGCCCGGACACGGAGAGGATTGACAGATTCTCAATTCTGTGGGTGGTGGTGCATGGCCGTTCTTAGTTGGTGGAGCGATTTGTCTGGTTAATCCCAAAAACGAACGAGACTCCCTACTGCTAAATAGTTACGCAACCCCCGAGCGGTCAGCGTCCAACTTCTTAGAGGGACAAGTGGCTTTCAGCCACGTGAGATTGACCATTAACAGGTCTGTGATGCCCTTGGATGTCCGGTACTGCACGCGTGCTACACTGAATGGATCAACGTGTGTCTACCCGGCGCCGACAGGCGTGGGTAAGCCTCTGAACCCCATTCGTGATGGAGACCGGGGCTTGCAATTGTTCCCCACGAACGAGGAATTCCCAGTAATTGCGGATCATACGCTCGCACTGATTACGTCCCTGCCCTTTGTATACACCCCCCCTCACTACTACCATGGTCGAGTGACTTGGTGGATTATATATAGAAAAACAGCCGGAACCACAAAGAACAATGAATGGCGGGGGGGCCGGGATGGAGGGGGCGGAATGGGTGTCCTTCCACGTCCCTCGAGTTTTCAGTCATGGACAATTGTATGTTGGTTCGTAGCGTGCATTGTTGCAATGTTACTTTTCTTGGTGGTTTATTAAATTACGGATTTTTCAAATGTGCATTTTTTTCCCTGTGCTTAAAACTCATTAAAAGAGTGGTGTGATTATGCGGCATATGCTATGTTGCGGGTTGGCTAGTATAATAAATTCTGAAAAAATTGATTTAGGTTTTTCAAAGAAGTCGCATCATGTTTGTCTTGTTATAAACTCCAGGGCTGCTGTTTTTTGGTCCAGTACTTATCTCCATATAATTCAAGAACAGTTTGGCCTACTGTATGCTCAACAATAACTGCTAAAAAAGTTATTTGATTTAAATGCAATTTTTGCTCTATGCTCCATTTAGCCTTTTGTCATGTCTTAGGCAGGGTTTCTGCCCTGGTTGGGGTTCAAATTCATGTTTTATGTCTCTTTCGTTAATTTTTGATTGTGTGTATCATTTTTTATTTTAAGTTTATCTATGTATTTCAGCCACCTTTGTTATGTTCCATATGTTTTGTAGGTGGTTCCCAAAGAGTTGGGCCAACCTGCTAATGACCGCCAGGAACTGAAATCTGCCTTATAAATCATGAGGGTCTTCCACATTTCCAGGCTTTTCTTTGTCAATGTGAGTTTTTGTGTTTTGCTTCTGCTTAATTAATTTAACCTATCGCTCTTTTTTTCTGACAGTTCTTGGGATTTTGTATTGGGACTTTTGGATTTGCCTCTAACAGACATTGTATGGCTTGTATATTGTTTGGAGCTTCACAGTGTGACAGAGAATTTTTCTTGTGAAGAATAAATATTTTTATATATAAAAATTCTTGTTGGTCTTTGCTACTATCTGGGTTTGATTGTTTCCCCTTCTACTGGGAATTTTTGGGATTACATGCTTTGGAATTCTTTAGTGCTTGAGACTCCTAATTCATGACACCATGGGGGAAGGCCTATTGATTTCAAAATTCCTGCAGAAGTATTTTTTGAGATATATAATTTATTTAAATATACATATACCCACACATAGAGACACACACAAGCGCATGCACTCTTACACTGAAAGAAATTTATAAGTGAAGATAGCTGATAGCTTGTTTGCCCTGCAAGAGCACAAGCTGGATGATGAAGTAAAGAAATGAACACACACACCACAGTAAAACTGTAAATATCGATGTGCACAGCGGTATTAAAGCAACCCTAGACTAATCTGTCTATGGAGTTTGTTTGCTTCATTTGACCCAATGTCTATAGTTTCAAATTTAATATTATCTAAGTTGGTCATTTGATTTAATTTCCTGTTCATTTAACTCTACATTTATTTGTGTACATAATAAATATTATATAAGTTCATTTAGTTGATTCAATATTATTGTACAGTACAATCGATTTGTATTATATTGCAGAATCTTCCATTGAGTGATTTTCTGTGGTATCACTAAAGTCAAATTTATATGGAAGTACTGCATGTAAATTTCCATAGTAAATCTTGACTTCTGTTGCTCTCTAACCTTGTCAAATTTTCAAAGGCTTATGCATTCTTTTTTCTTTTACTATAGGCCAGTAATTTCCTACCATAAAAGTTTTTTTTGTTGTTGTTTCTTTAACTTGATGTAGGCTTGAAACATGTGGAACCCACATTGACAAATTATATTGTTAAGAGGTAATCTGGATCATCCTGATCATTTTTTCCTTCTTGTTTTTACAAACAGTTAGTTCTTATTTTGCCTTAAACTCTGGACATATCATGTTACTTGTCTTTTGCCAATTTATGCTACCTTTGAAGCACAGTATTTGATTCTTGATATGTGGTATTCATGAAACTCTATAACTAACACAGTCTTAATGTCAGTCTCCTGAATGAGTCAGAATTCTTAGGCAATTTTATTTGTGTACTCTTTGCCTAGAACCGATTGAGTTTCCTAATATGAAGCCTCAATGTCACCCCACACCTATGAGTTTACAGGTGAGTTCAGGCTATTTGACACTGGCCTGTAACCCAATATTGATGGTCATTACCACCTAAAGTAGAAAAAAAGCATTGCATTTCTTTAGTTTCACATTTTAACTTTGAAGGACAAACCCAAAATGATGCTGGTGTATTATTAGAAATGAGTATTGATTTGTCTCATTTTCAGTTGAAAGTCCCAGCTTTCTAAGGTATACTAATTTTAACTATTGAATATTATTAGAGAAGTGCAATCAACCAATGACTTATTGAGCTTATTTTAGAAGAACTATTTGTTTTCATTGTTCAATATCTTGAACAATGCCAAGTAAAGGAACATGTGCTCAGTTGTTACTAATCAAAATAAAGTGTATTTGTTTTTTAGTGGTATCTGGCACACAATAACCCTTCTTAGCAACAAGAATAGCTTATTAAATGTTAAGAAATAAGACTGAATTCAGATAAAATCATTATTGCAGATTAAACTATGGTTGAGTCAAATCATGTTGTACAAGTTAAACTAAACTTGCTGAACAAAAGTTCAAATTAGCAAATATAAATTGCTAATTTTAGTTTTTCCAATTCTATTATAAATTAAGAGAAAGTCACAAAGCACTATCAGAATTTTACTGGAGATAAGCAAAATGAATAAATCAGAGGAGGATCTGATCAAACTCTGAATAAAGAATATTAATTTGGGCCCATTTTAGTCATGGATAGTGTGTGTAAGTTCTCAATGCAGGTAGCATTTAGTGTTTCTGCCCCTCAGCAAAACAACCTTTTTTATAATAACTGGTATTATGATGGATCTCCTTTTTCAAGTGGGTGGTTTAAATCTCATTCAAATATTTACCCTTTAAGGTAAGTAGCTTGACAGATCAAATGAACACACTTAAATGGAAAAAAAAAAACATGTATACTTAATGGCAAAAACCACCAAGGGAATTACAGTAGTGAGTACTGCCTGACTTGTGGAAAAATTGACTGAGACATATCCACTTGAAAACTGGAAATGTGGCAACAGCTTTTGAACATGTTCAAAGGGAGCCATAATACAAAAAAGCAGTGCTATACTAATTTTCACTGATTTCAATGATCAAATAAGTAACCTTTGGCAAAATGTGTCCTATTTATACCATGTATATTTTGCCAGGGGCACGATTATCCTTTTGATCTTACTGGGGTTAAACCAAGGGGAACAAAAGAGGAGTTCTTGAAAAGATGAGAGAACTCATGTGCCCTCCTGCATCCTTTGCAGCTCGTATGTTGCTGACTCAGAAGAAAAGCCAGGACCCCCAACTGACTCTCTTTAAAAGGACCACAGCTGCAATTTGTTAGAATGTATAGATCAGAAAAAGATAAGATATAGCACAACTGCTGTCAGAATAAGAAACAATACTGTGGCAACCTTGTATTTCATTCCTTCTATATTCTGCAAAACTAACAATTATCTCCTGTGTTCCCAACCATTTTTTTAATTTCCTTGTTTCTGTATTTATACTCTCAGTGGCTATTTTATTAGGTACATATAAATTGTTTACACAAATACACTATTCCTCTATGCACACAACTACTGTAATGCGTTGGGAGCACCAACTACATTTTGGAATGAAATATCATGTTCCCCTCTACAAATGAGGAATCTGTACAAAATTAAATGAGGTTAAGTTAAATAGTGTAGATTTCCATACCAGACCAACACAAGCAGGAGTAGCCATTGCTGACCTGGGTGGAAGCACCAACTAAATTTTGGAACTAGACGTAGCCCATACTTTTCACCTGTATAAATGAGGAGATAGGCTCAACATTGTGGATTTACATACTGGACAAACATGTTTACAAACAAAAACACACACTTGAGTTGTTCATTTTAGATTATGTTGTTGCAATGCGATATTTATATCACATACTCAGGGTTAACAGGTTTATTTGATGATCGACCAAATATTATAATGTACAAGACACATGATCTAAGCAAGAATGCTGGTACCAGATATGTTGATTCCACCAGGCTCCCCTCATCTGTTAACGGTAGATGTCAGATGAAATGGCTGGGCTTGTTTAAGCTAAAAGAAAGGCCACAAACACTCAAAGAATGGCATATACAAGGTGATGTGCAGAAGGATAACTCTGAGCAAGCAACATGATAGACCCTAAGGTTGATGAGCTACAACAACAGAACTCATACCTGCTGTATAAGACAAGATTATAAATCGCTTTTTAAACCAATTTTTATTGAAGTTAAAATGAATATAGAGGTATTCTGTCAATAATCATATAAGAAAGGTAAAATAACTTGGCTTTGCAATTTTACCTTATTTTTTCAGTTTTAAAGCTAAATGTAAATGAATTTCAAGCAGTATACTGACTGCAGTCCCTTACCCCTAGGCTTGGATCAGCTTGAACCTTTTTGAGTTTAGGCTGGTCCCACTACTTTATAAGAGGCTTCTAGCTCATGCGGGGTATGAGCTTTCTTTCTTGAATTATGAAAAGTTTTAGTGCAAAAGCAATGAAAGAAATTTTCTTCTTCTTCTTCTTCTTCTTTCAGCTGCTCCCATTAGGGGTTGCCACAGCGGATCAGCTTCTTCCATATCTTTCTGTCCTCTGCATCTTGTTCTGTTACACCCATCACCTGCATATCCTCTCTCACCACATCCATAAACCTTTGCTTAGGCCTTCCTCTTTTCCTCTTCCCTGACAGTTCTATCCTTAGCATCCTTCTCCCAATATACCTACCATCTCTCCTCTGCACATGCCCAAACCAACGAAATCTCGCCTCTCTGACTTTGTCTCCCAACCGTCCAACTTGAGCTGACCCTCTAATGTACTTATTTCTAATCCTATCCATCCTCATCACACCCAGTGCAAATCTTAGCATGTTTAACTCTGCTACCTCCAGCTCTGTCTCCTGCTTTCTGGTCAGTGCCACCGTCTCCAACCCATATAACATAGCTGGTCTCACTACCGTCCTGTAGACCTTCCACTCTTGCTGATACCCATCTGTCACAAATCACTCCTGACACTCTTCTCCACCCATTCCACCCTGCCTGCACTCTCTTTTTCACTTCTCTTCTACAATCCCTATCACACTGTACTGTTGATCCCAAGTATTTAAACTCATCCACCTTCGCCAACTCTACTCCTTGCATCCTCACCATTCCACTGACCTCCCTCTCATTCACACACGTATTCTGTCTTGTTCCTACCGACCTTCATTCCTCTTCTCTCCATAGCATATCTCCACCTCTCCAAGGTCTCCTCAATGAAAGAAATTATAATTTATAAAAAAGACAGCACAGAAATGTTCATGACTATTCATGTATGATTAAACATGCTTTTCAGTACAAAAATATATATATAAAAAACAACGGTGTAGAATCTATAATTGTAAAACATGAATGATAAAAAAATAAATTAAGAAGAAATAATAATCTGTCAGGCTCATACTGAACAATAACTTGCTTAACATTGTTTTGTCACACCAATATGACCAAACAAAGAATAATGCTGGCCAGGTAGAGACCAAGAGCTTTGTAACAATTAGTGTATTTTAAGCAGTTTATTTCTCTATTACATACATTAGTAACAAGGACATACACAGTATATAAAAAGTACAAATAAAAGTTAAAAAAAATGCAATTTTGGTTTCCACACAGTAAACAACCGTTTTACTCAAGTGTCTACAGTATGTCAGTTAAGTCAGATGTAAAGAACAAAAGAAAACCTAAGATAGCTTGATGCCCTTCTGCTCTGAAGCAATGTCATGCGACTCTCATTTTTATATATTATGTACTTTCATATTTTATTGTTGGCTCCTTGCTCTTTTAGTTTTCATAATCACACTTATTTTCAAGTTCATCAAGTTCAGTGTGTTGTTTACACCTTGTAACAAGTGCTAAGAAAGCTGTACATATCTAAACAGTCTGCATATTCATCTTTTTCATCTAATATATTTTCATCTAATATATTATATAACATGAAATGGTAATAAATCTAACAAGCTATTTTTAGTATATACATAGCAATAACCAGAACAGATAATCAGAGCAAATACTGAATGCAAGACTACTTTCTACAAACCTTAACTGCAAAACCCTGCCGTCTGTGAACGTTTTTTAGTTTATTTATGATTAGACCTAGATTGCAGAAATACAAATTGACATTTTTAGTTTATTTATAATTCAATGTATATTCTTCAAAATATAAAACATTTTCTCAAATAAGCATTCATTTTATTATGTTATAGATTATGTTATAGATTAAATTATTTTGTCTGTTGTGGACAGCAGAAGTTAATATAGTGTTGTTCGTGAACCTAAAGTATATCCCATACAGCAGTTATAATCTTCCCTGCTATAAAGCTGAAAAAGGGTGCAGGCCTCAAAAATCTTAATCCCAAATCTGCACCCCCTCACAGGTTTGCATCACAGGAGTAGGTTGGCATCACTACTTAAAGCAGCCAAGCTCCAAACACAAGAGGCAGGCTTATACACTGCACAGGCACCAAAGTGGGGTAAAGGCTTAAAAGTCACAAATATCAAAGAGAGAAAAAGAAAAATGTTTTAACAAATCTTTGGTCCGAGAAAACTCATTTAATAATTAAATACAGTATATTCATAAAACAAAATCAAAAAAGGATTGTATAAATATCAAAAACAGTACCTTAAATCAACATCAGGGTCAAAATCAGGATTTCAAAAAATCATAATTGTTACCCCGCTGATCAGAAAGTGGAACGTCCCCACATAAAGAGAATAGAGCAGAAATTATAAGCATATATACTGTATACAGTATGTAAACATAATAATACAGAAATATAAAATAATAAATAATCAGAAATATAATCAGTTACACAAAATACCAAATACTATTTAAAAGACAACCAAAAGTTTAAATACAAAAAAAAAACAAAACTTGAGCCAAAAATGAAATCCATGACAGCAGGCCAATTTTTATACGAAGATGCTTGCTATTATTACTATACATTAATGGGGTAGCAAAAATATACAAAAAACAAGAGACTCAGCTGCTGGTCTAGGTGTATCACAAAAAAGGTCAACAGAGTACTTGCAAGTGCATTTGTGATGGTGGCAGCAGTTATAAGTAGGAAGGAATCAGGAGATGAAACATAATATTAATAATGAGCCAAGGTCGATAAAGAAAATGTCACTTAACCTAAGCCAAAACGCAACATGAAAATCAAAGTCAAAAGACAGAAAAGAATTTGTAGCCAGAGAGTCCTTTAAAAACGATGATACTAGAGATTTTAGTTTTGAATTAGTCTCAAACTACCGTAAGACAGTAAAAGAGTGTATGATGCTGACCTTCATACTGTCTCAATAGTTCCGTCACATGTTGCAAACTCCTGGAAATCTTACCTAGCAACAGTTGGCATCTCTGCACTACAAATATCAAACAATGGAGGAGCTAATACTAAAAACAAAAACATCCTAAATCAAAAAACAGAGCAGACCATTATATTCCTTGACCTCTAAAACTACCAAAACTCTTACCTAAATTATTTTCAGACGCCATGGAAAAGGCTGTAAACAAGTAATAAATGCAAAAAACAAAGTCCTGATTATCATGACAAATTCATATTTGTAGGTGCTAATGATTATACAGCATACTGCCACTCTCAAATCAATGATTATTACCTCAAAATGTCTGTTTTTCTTTACATCCCCAGTTAACCTGCTCTTGATAATTTGCAAACTATATTTTAGATGTCCTCCATACTGCCAGCTATTGGTCTGGGATATTCTTGACAAATTGCTTTTCTTCAGCTATTCTCCTATTTTATGCCCCCAAGCAAATAATTCAATGTCATTAAGTTGGAATTTTGGACATAATGTCCCATGATGATATATCACTTTCAAACATGGTAGGACACCATATTTCATCCTAGATAATGCCTGCCTTCTTTTTTCCCCCATTATGTTTATTACCTTATGCTACAGTAATCACGTCTCTACTACCCCACTTTATCCTGAGTCATGGGGAAGCTGGAGCCCATCTCAACAAGCATAGGGTGCGAGGCAGCCATACTGTAATAAACAGTACAGAAAAGGGCACCATTTCTAAACTGTGTTTTTATGTAGACATTCATTGAAGTGACATTCTTCAAACAGAATTGTTGCCTCTTGTAGGTAGGTAGGTAGGTAGGTAGGTAGGTAGGTAGGTAGGTAGGTAGGTAGGTAGGTAGGTACTTTATTAATCCCCAAGGACTTTTTCAGAAAGTCCCAAAAAAACAAAGTACAAGGTCTGACCAAGACTAAAATTTTGCTTTTTGCTCATGACTGCTTTATAAAAAAAGCTTTACTAGGAAAATATGCTTTTCATATGTGCAGTCTGATTTTAAAACTGTGAACAATACAAACACCCACTGTAGCCTTCAGCATGCTGATGATAAATTAATAAAAAAAAATTCTCATTCTGTTACTTAGAAACAAAATAAAAGATGCTACGTGTTATGTGAAGAAGTAAATGGTATGTGCTTATTTCTACCTTATTATTGTGTATGTTACTAGAAAAAAGAAATTAAGTATGCAACATACATTTTAATATAGTATTTTTAAATTCAAGATCCTACATTTATTTTATTTTATAAAAGTTTTCTTTTGAAAAGTTGAATCTTCAAAGGCTATAGTATATGTAGCTACAGCAAACAGAACATGTACTGTACCTTGGCAAAAATTCATAAAAAATCCTAATTTACATAAGGTCACACAGTATGTACAGTGGCAGATTGGTTTATTTTAGCTTCTTGAATGGTATGCATTTCCCATTTGTATCCTAGCATGATAGCACATTTGTAAAACTATATTGCTTCATCCCTCTAAAGGTCATGTGGTTAGGATTCCAGCTCTGGCTGGTGATTCACTGATATTTCAAGTCACTGAGAGAAGGAACAAGCTGGGTCATTTGTGGGTCATTCACACTGACGAGGTTAGTTACGGAAACATTCTGTTCCGTTTGTGTGTTGTGACTGTCACCTTCTTTGTCTCAATATCACAAAACTTGTGCATGTTTTTTTAGAAGAAAAATATAATATAAATGGTTGGTTTAATGCCCAGGCCATAATCCAGGGAGTGAAGGTGAAGTGGACCAGGTAATATAAATACTTAGGGTTTTACTTGATCATAAATCTGGATTGGGCTGCAAAACAAAGAATAAATACACAAAAAGCAGCAGAGTCAGTCATATTTCCTAAAAAGGCTTAGGTAATTATTGGTGTGGGCCGAACACCCACAAGCAGATGCATGAAACATGTTAAGTTTAATGAGAAAGGATGGTTTTGTTCTGGACACAAGCCTGAACTCTCCAAAGGCAGTAATAGAAAGAAGCATGTTGTTTAAGTTGCCAGGTATCGGGGATAAATTCATTACACACTCTACCTAACACCCAGATCAACTACCTGGGCACCTTTAGCACAAGGACAATCCTATCATAGGAGCTTTACTGGAGGTCTTTTTTACCATCTGCCATTAGATATTAAATCATAAATTCTAGCTAGAATATTTATTTTTTCTGAAATTTTATTTTGTTAATTTTAACAGGATAATGGACATAGTGCTTAATGCAGTCCTGGTTCATGGGTAGTTGGAGTCCACTGGCCACAAGGCCGGAACAATTTCATTGCAGTATCCACTCAAGTACACACCAGCAATCAGATTCACGTGGGTTACATTTATTTCCCTATCTATCTATCTATCTATCTATCTATCTATCTATCTATCTATCTATCTATCTATCTATCTATCTATCTATCTATCTATCTATCTATCTATCTATCTATCTATCTATCTATCTATCTATCTATCTATCTTTTGCAAGTTAAATGTTTCTCTTGTTTTCTGCTTCATTTTAATTTGTGTAATTGTTTTCATTTAGTGTTCTGCATTTCTTTACTGTATTGCTCTATATGGTTAACTCTCTACAGGCTGATTTTTTGTTTAAAGAAAATTCCAGTTTTTGTGAAAGATGCAGAAAACATACCACTTGCAAATGTATGAACACTCTTTGTGCACTATATATCATACCTAGCCTTGTTACCTACCTTGTCTGGTAAATTTTCTAAGACAGTGGTGATACACCCATCCTTGAAATTTACTTCCATTATTCTTTTTGCACCAAGTGATGTAATTTGAAATGCATTATTATATTTTCTTATAGCCCAGAGAAAATGTTCTGATTTCCAATGTAAACCAAATACTAAACTTTTAATAGGCTCTGGCAAGTCTTCAAAAGGCAATAATTTGATCTTTCCACTTTTGCAACACATTCTAGGTGGTTCGTTGGTCCATCCCAGATTGTCAAAATGACCACCACATCAAGCTCCTGTGAAGCACAATCTTTTAACTGACCAACTGCTTATCCCAAAATTTAGCAAATAATGCATACTTTTTGTAAACTTCAAAATCACTTATAAAGATTTCTGATGCAGCTAACATTTTGCAAGTGGTGGTGTAAGCTGAGGGATTTTACATGTCATTCATAAATAATACAACATCACTGTAATTGTCACCATTTGTGTTATACGAGAAAACTTGGCATCCCTCACACAAATTGCAGAATTTAATACAGAATTTCCAAACCCTAATACATCCGTACTGTGTTAATATAAATAAACAATTTCCATCTGCCTTTGCATGCATTATACAGTGTGGAATTGGTACATTATTAATCAAGAGGTATTCCATGTTAATTGATCAAAACAATTTATATTAGAATTTTTCTCCTTCCATCCACTTCACAACTCTGTCTGCATGGTATATGTCAATGCCTTGTCTTTTTCTTGTCTAAGACACTTTCCTTTCTTCACTTGTCAGTTAACCTTATTGGTTAGTGCTGTTTGTCTACACCACTCATCAGTTGTGCTTCAAACCTTCATCTGCATACACTGGCACACCACAAAGTGGTACCTGAATGGCTGCTATTCTTTGTCCTCAGTCTCCTGTCAGTGTTAACAAAGTGTTCTCAGTACAGTATTAGTGTCGACAAATCAGGTCACGTCAGGTCAGGTTGGGGAGCATGCACTGGTATAGCATGTTGCCACACCCACCACACAACGGCAAGTCTCTTGATCCCAATTGGCAACCCCCCCAGGTAGTCACTCGGTCCAGTCCCACCCTCTGGAAATGCCCATCTATCTACTTCAGCCAGGTGTTACGTAGGCATCCCCTTGACCAGGTCCAGCCCCTCGGGTTCTCAATAATGAGGATTCTGGGAACCATATCATCCTTAGAAAATTGTGCCACATGACTGTAGTTCCGTAACTAACGCTGCCTCACAACATATGTAATGTGACACAAAGTCAAACCAGTGGTACCCAAGGATTCTCTGAAGAGACACAGTAGTCTACCAAAGGAGTCCAGTCTTCATCTCAGGTCACTGGATAGCATCCATGTCTCGCAACCATATAGAAAAACAGGAAGCACCAGAACATCCATTTGCAAAGATATTGGGAGAACCACACACCCCTTTCTAGTGACCTCAAGACCCCCCCCCCCCAACTTCATAAGAAGTGTCACCAGAAACATAAAGTGTATGTATATGTTTTTTCTTTTTTCTATAATGTCTCCAAATTTTGGTTTTAGTTTTTCTGATGGGACAGTTCCCCTAAATATTGATACATTGAAATGTCCCTTCTTAGCAGATACCTATTAGCATAGATGTACAATCCTGCCAAATTTCAGCTTTTTAACTAAATGGAAAATACAAAACAATACAATTTATTTTTGTATAGCACTCTTCACTGAGCCACTCACCCACATTTTCTGAAAGCTTCTCAACATGTATAAACCTTTGACATTTTATTCAGTTACTGTAAATCAACACAGAAACTAAGACAATGTCTGGAGTCTCCACATACCCCTTTTTAACTGGATATTTTTCTTCAGGTTTATAGTTTCATTGCAAAAGTGTGTCAGTCACTGTTGATTTTCTCTGTATAAATGAGTGGTTGAGACCTGCCCTGAAACCAATTAATTAGTGCTAAGCTTGATCTCGTTTCCTTGCAAACTTGTATAAACAATCAAAAATATCTTGGATTCTGAAAGTATTCAACCCCCTTTACTTTCTGCATACTGTGTTGTAGATTTACATTTAAAAGGATGAATTTGCATTTTTGCTCTTCAATCTACACTTCATAATCCACACTCACAAAGTGAAAACATGTTTTCAGAAAGGTTTGCAAATTTATTATAAAGCTCATTCATATAAATATTCAGACCCTTAATTCAGTACTTTGTAGATGCCATTATAGCAGCAATTACAGCTTCAAGTCTTCTTGGGTGAGTCTCTGTACACCTGGATTTGGGCAGTTTATCCCATTCTTCCTCTCATGCTCCATTATATTGGAGGTGAAGCATCTGTACATTGACATCTTGCAGCTCTCTCAACACAAGTTCTATGGGGTTTAAGTCTGGGATTTGGCTGGGCCACTCAGAGTCTTGTTATGAAGCCACTCCAATGTTGTCTTGGCTGTGTGCTTTGGGTCATTGTCGTGGCTGAAAGGTCAACTGTCACCCTAGTCTGAGGTCACTCTGGTGCAGGTTTTCTTCAAGGACCACTCTGTATTTTGTTGCATTCATTGTTCCGTCAATTTAAACCTGTCCAACTGTCCCTACCAGTGAGAAGTACTATCATAGTATGATGCTGCCACCACTATGCTTCACAATAGGGATGATATTAGCCAGGTGATGAGCAGTGCCTGGTCTTCACCAGACATGGTGCTTGGAGTTCTGCACAAAGAGTTCAATTTTTGTCACTTCAGACCAGAGAAGCTTTTCCCTCACACTCTCAGAGTCCTTTAAACTGCCTTATGCCTTTTACTCATGAGTGGCTTCCATCTACCCCTCTTCTGTCTTTTAGCTACTCCCATTTTAGTGGTTGCCACATCAGATAATCCGTATCCATCTCTCCTTGTCTTTTACATCATTTTCTGCCACACGACTGCCTTCATGTCCTCCCTCACCATAAACCTCTTCTTTAGCCTTCATCTTTTCCTCTTGTCTGGTGGTTCCATCCTCAAAATGATTTTCCTGATGTACCCCTTATCTCTCCACTGCACATGCCCAAACTATCTTAATCTAACCTCTCTCACTTTGTCACCAAACTGTCGTGCCTGTGTTGTTCCTCTAATATACTCAGTTCTAATCCTGTCTACCTTCATTACTCTAAGCAAAAATCGTAGTATCTTCAACTACACCACTTCCAGTTTTGCCTCCTGTCTTTTCATCAGTGCCACCTTCTCCAAACCATGGCTTCCATCCATCTACCCATTGTATCAGAAACAACTAACTAATGGAGTGTTGCAAAGATGGTCATCGAGGTTCTCCCATCTCAACAGAAGATTCTGAAGCACTGTTGGAGTGACCATTGGGTTCTTGGTGATCAGCCTGACCAAGGCCCTTCTTGCTAGGTTACTCAAGCTTGACAGTACAACCAACTGTAGGACGAATCCTGGTGGTTCCAAACTTCCATTTCACAATTATCAAGGCCACTGTACTCCTGGGAACACTTTTAGAAGTAGTTGTATATCCTTGCCCTTATCTAGGCCTCACCACGGTTTGACTGCTGAGATCTACAGAGAGTTCCTGGGTCTTCCTGGCCTGGTTTTTGTGCTGACATGCAATTTGAATTCTTGGACCATATAAACAAGTGTGTGCCTTTCTAAACAATATCCAGTCAATTCAGTTTGTCACAGTTGAACTCCAGTCAAATTCTAGACAAATCTCAAGGATTATTAAAGCAAACAGGATGCACCTGAGTACAATTTGGGGTGCCATGGCAAAGGGTCTGAACATTTATATAAATGAGAGATTTCAGTTTTTGATTTTGAGTTACTGAGTGTAGATTAATGGACAAAAATGACAAATTTATACATTTAGGCGAGCGCCCTCTTCTACGCAGTGGTGTGCTGGGGAGGCAGCATTAAGAAGAAGGACGCCTCACGCATGGACAAACTGGTGAAGAAGGCAGGCTCTATTGTTGGCATGAAGCTGGACAGCTTGACATCTGCTGGGCGCTCAGCAGGCTCCTGTCAATCATGGAGAATCCACTGCATCCACTAAACAGTGTCATCTCCAGACAGAAGAGCAGCTTCAGCGACAGACTGCTGTCACTGTCCTGCTCCACTGACAGACTGAGAAGATCGTTCCTCCCCCAAACTATGCGACTCTTCAATTCCACCCGGGGGGGAGTAAACATTAACATTATTCAAAGTTATTGTCTGTTTTTACCTGCATTGTTATCAATCTTTAATTTAATATTGTTTTTTGTATCAGTATGCTGCTGCTGGAGTATGTGAATTTCCCCTTGGGATTAATAAAGTATCTATCTATCTATCTATCTATCTATCTATCTATCTATCTATCTATCTATCTATCTATCTATCTATCTATCTATCTATCTATCTATCTATCTAATATTAAATGTACAACACAATAAAGTGTGCAGAAAGTTAAGGTTCCTGAATACGTACTGAATCTACTGTAGATGGAGACAACGACTGCCTAAAATAATACTGTATAGTTTATTTTTAATTATAACATTTACAAAGATGTTTTAATGACATAATGTAGGATACTGCAACTAAATATGTTTTGATATCTACTGAGTTTAGAAAAGAACAAAAAGAATGATCATATTACAATAATCTGAAATCATAAAAAAAACTGCTTTGCCAATTTGTAAAACGAAAAAAAAAACAGAATATGACAGTAAGACCTGGATTTATACTGTCTTGACAGAAATCAAAGATTATTTGTTAGGACATGTTGTTCTAAAAAGGCACTGTGAATTGCATGGGAATCAATTTTACACTTCATCGTACCTGCTAGATGTCCTTTACTAAAATAAGTTTTCAAACTGTCAGAGGGGAAGAAATCCCCCAGGGAGCTGGAAAGAACACATCATTGCTAGGCTGCGAGAGAAAGTGATTACCATACAAAAGGTTAGCTTTTGTCTGTTATGTCACATAAATGAAAGTCAATATACTTTCTGAGAACTGTCCACAATCAATTTAGAGCTGAATGGCACTGTATCAAAACTGTTCTGCAGGGTTTTTCATATACAGTGGTGTGAAAAACTATTTGCCCCCTTCCTGATTTCTTATTCTTTTGCATGTTTGTCACACAAAATGTTTCTGATCATCAAACACATTTAACCATTAGTCAAATATAACACAAGTAAACACAAAATGCAGTTTTTAAATGATGGTTTTTATTATTTAGGGAGAAAAAAAATCCAAACCTACATGGCCCTGTGTGAAAAAGTAATTGCCCTCTTGTTAAAAAATAACCTAACTGTGGTGTATCACACCTGAGTTCAATTTCCGTAGCCACCCCCCAGGCCTGATTACTGCCACACCTGTTTCAATCAAGAAATCACTTAAATAGGAGCTGCCTGACACAGAGAAGTAGACCAAAAGCACCTCAAAAGCTAGACATCATGCCAAGATCCAAAGAAATTCAGGAACAAATGAGAACAGAAGTAATTGAGATCTATCAGTCTGGTAAAGGTTATAAAGCCATTTCTAAAGCTTTGGGACTCCAGCGAACCACAGTGAGAGCCATTATCCACAAATGGCAAAAACATGGAACAGTGGTGAACCTTCCCAGGAGTGGCCGGCCGACCAAAATTACCCCAAGAGCACAGAGACGACTCATCCGAGAGGTCACAAAAGACTCCAGGACAACGTCTAAAGAACTGCAGGCCTCACTTGCCTCAATTAAGGTCAGTGTTCACGACTCCACCATAAGAAAGAGACTGGGCAAAAACGGCCTGCATGGCAGATTTCCAAGACGCAAACCACTGTTAAGCAAAAAGAACATTAGGGCTCATCTCAATTTTGCTAAGAAACATCTCAATGATTGCCAAGACTTTTGGGAAAATACCTTGTGGACTGATGAGTCAAAAGTTGAACTTTTTGGAAGGCAAATGTCCCGTTACATCTGGCGTAAAAGGAACACAGCATTTCAGAAAAAGAACATCATACCAACAGTAAAATATGGTGGTGGTAGTGTGATGGTCTGGGGTTGTTTTGCTGCTTCAGGACCTGGAAGGCTTGCTGTGATAGATGGAACCATGAATTCTACTGTCTACCAAAAAATCCTGAAGGAGAATGTCCAGCCATCTGTTCGTCAACTCAAGCTGAAGCGATCTTGGGTGCTGCAACAGGACAATGACCCAAAACACACCAGCAAATGCACCTCTGAATGGCTGAAGAAAAACAAAATGAAGACTTTGGAGTGGCCTAGTCAAAGTCCTGACCTGAATCCAATTGAGATGCTATGGCACGACCTTAAAAAGGCGGTTCATGCTAGAAAACCCTCAAATAAAGCTGAATTACAACAATTTTGCAAAGATGAGTGGGCCAAAATTCCTCCAGAGCGCTGTGAAAGACTCATTGCAAGTTATCGCAAACGCTTGATTGCAGTTATTGCTGCTAAGGGTGGCCCAACCAGTTATTAGGTTCAGGGGGCAATTACTTTTTCACACAGGGCCATGTAGGTTTGGATTTTTTTTTCTCCCTAAATAATAAAAACCACCATTTACAAACTGCATTTTGTGTTTACTTGTGTTATATTTGACTAATGGTTAAATGTGTTTGATGATCAGAAACATTTTGTGTGACAAACATGCAAAAGAATAAGAAATCAGGAAGGGGGCAAATAGTTTTGCACACCACTGTAGCATAAATTGAACAGCTGCTAGTCCATGTGAAAGTGTAGATCTACCTATACCTCAGTGATTAACTGATGCCAAAAAAGATGTAAAATCATAGATAGATAGATAGATAGATAGATAGATAGATAGATAGATAGATAGATAGATAGATAGATAGTACTTTTTTGTTCAAGGGACAATTTAACATGTTACATTATAATTAAAGAAAACATAATTAGAAATGGAAATTTTCAAAAACACTGTAAAATAGGTTTACATCATTACCTTAAACCTAATATAAACATACTTCATTATTATCATCATCGGATATTTTCATTTTTGAGTAGTGTCTAATTTTATTTTCAGTTTTACTTCATTTACACAAATTGTTAGCAGCCATGAATATAACTCTTCTTTACCACTGACATCACTATTACTCTTCTCTTTGAGGGTTACAGTGCCCTTCATAATGTTGGGGAAAAATACACATTTTTTATTTGATTTATCCCTCTGCTTCACAGTTTTTAATTACAAACCAAACAAGTCAGATATGATTAAAGTGCACATTGCAGACTTTCATTTAAGAGTATTTGCATACATTTTGGTTACACCATGTACAAACTACACATTTTCTGAATGCACCATTTTTCAGGGCACCATAATGTTGTGGACAGCATTCGCAGGTACATTAAAGCAGTCACATTTTGTACTTTATTGCATATCCCTTGTATGCAATGACTGATTGAAGTCTGCAATTCATAGACATCACCAGGTGACAAGTATTTTCTCTGGTGATGTTCTGCCAAGCCTCTGATGCATCCATCTTCAGGTCCTGCTTGTTTCGGGGGCTTGTCCCCTTAAGTTTTCTCTTCAGCATATGGAAGGCATGCTTAATTGGTTTAAATCAGTTGACCGGCTTGTCCATTCAAAAATGTTCTATCTTTTAGCTTTGAAAAACTCTTGTGTTGCCTTAGCAGTATGCTTGGATCATTATCATGTTATAGGATGAACTTGAGCAGATCAGATGCTTGTATACATCTCAGAATTCATTGTGTGACTGCCATGAGCAGTTGCATCATCATTGAACATAAACTGTACCTGTGACAAGATATACTATACATGTCTAAAAAATCCCTCATTGCATGCAAGGGATATGCAATAAAGTACAAAATGTGACTGCTTTAGTGTTCCTGCAAATGCTATGTCCCCAACATTATGGTGTCCTGAAAAATGGAGCATGCAGAAAAAGTGTTGTAGTTTGTACGTGCTGTGATCAAAATGTATGCAAATACCCTTAAATGAAAGTCTGCAATGTGTACTTTAGTCACATCTGAATTGTTTGATTTGTAATTTCAAACTGTGGAGCAGAGGGGGAAATCAAGGAAAAATGGGTCTTTCTCCCAAACATTATGGAGGGCACTGTAATTCAAAGAGCTATAGTGTAAATTGTAAGTGTTGTTTTTACTTGGCAGTACTTGCCATTGTAACCCAAAAATAAGTAATAAAATACAATCAGTATACCGAATAGATCATCTTCCTCCTTGTTTGGCTGTACAGTATATTGTTAAATATCACAATCACATCACACCTTTACAAACAGTCAACACACAAAGCATTCAAATTTGAAACAGTTATAATTAGCAAATATTTATTGTTATTCTAATTTTACAGGTTAGCACGTGTAGTACTGAGACTGAAAAGCTGGAATGTAGACTGAACAAATTGGAATAACAAAGTCTTTACCAGACAAAAAGGTTCTTGAAGAAAACTAACATGCCTGTTCTCTCAAACTGACCTAATATCCTCCTCGAGGAGGTGACAGAAATACAGCAGTAACTGCATTTAGACAATTATCATTCATATCTAGGTGTGTTTCTTTATATTGAAATAAACTATACGATACTATCCAGTGGGTGACCTCTGGGACTTTGTTGCACTTAATGCACACTGGAAGCCAAATAAGGTATGGGAAAAACAGAGAGATACCACTTCAAGAAAACACAGTCAGTATACAGGTAAGCAGAAACCTAAGGAAGTCAAAGTCAACAAACAAGCTGAAGGATAAGTAATACTATAAGCACTAGAGAAAATAAACACAGACACTTGAGCAGATCAAATTTCAAGACCTAGCATAAGTGAGTAAATACAGTCTTCTTTAAATACCATCTTAAACATTGTGGGTGTAAACAACAGTATGTACTGGAGCAGAAAGAGAAAAAGCATTTAAAAAATATAAAGAGCTGGAGTTTTGTGAGGTGTCTTCTGCTACAAAATAAAAATAGAAAATTGCCCCCCCACTGTATATAAAATATTGCCTTGGTTAAAATGAAGCTTGTCTATCAGGAGGAGGAGGAGGAGGTTTGGAACAGCAGGAAAATTAAAGGATTATAAACAGGGCCGGCTCTACGCTGGGGCAAGAGGGGGAAATGCCCCCTTAAACAAACGTCCTGCCCCCTTAAATCAAACTTTTAGAAGTTGAGAAAGAAAATAATAGATTACCCACAAACTAAATATGGACAATATTTACTACAATAGCTTAAAAATCCACTGGAAAAGGCACAAATGAGATGATAGGTTTCACCTCTTGTTCGCTCTTTCCCTCTGTGCTCTGTTTGTCCATAGGCTCACACTGCACTCGGCAGAGATTCCCCCACTCACCCTCCCCCCAGCTAAACATCCAATCACTGTTAGTATGCAAATGACCCGGTGTCAGGTTTCTCAGTAGGCAGGGCAGAGCAAAATGAGCTGTGCAACAGCGGGAGGCTTTGAGGAAGCAGCAAATCTCTGTCGTCAAAATCATAGCGACTCGTGTGATAATTAACAACAACTAAAACATACATCTATATTTGTACAGTCAATGAGGGACTAATCCATTGTTCTTCTCACAGTTTCAGTCTGGTAGAGAAGTGTTTCTTTCTCGATCCCAGAAGCACCACTGTGAGCTTGTCTGCTGCATAGAACCGACTGGAGGACCTGTGTCTGTCAGACCCCGACACAAAGCCCCGTCCCAGCTTTCAACTCTGCACTCAAAAGTTTTCACGTTTCATATACTGATGTAATCACAGCGATTTTTAGTAAAGCTTATTCACTTTCCACCCCAGCTTCCAGCAGCTCACAAAGGGAAAGTTAATGCTGTGAGATGCATCCTTTTTTCCAAGCTTTTAAAAAGTGATGCTGCTGCTGGAACATCAGAGACAGCAGCTAGCATGTCTACTCCTGTGGCATCAACAGGCACTGCTTCTCCTGTACCTCTGCCAACAATTGCTGCCCCAAAACAACCCGTGACTTAAATGGCAATACACCATCCCAGCCAATAATGGGTAGTTGTGGTGGTGTGTATTTGGTGATACAATATTAAGATTATTCAATCCTGAATGGTACCGCACACGACCATGGCTGGAATACTCTGTTGTGCGGGACGCATGCTTCTGTTTCCCCTGTCGGAACTATGGCAGCACTGTTAATGACAGGGAAGTAGTTTTTACCTTAACTGGTTTTAAGAACAGGCAGCACTTGATCGAGACAACCATCTGGACTGAGCATAAAAGCAGAGAGGCCACAGGGGGGACTGTGGATTCAATATTGGTTGGTAAAACACAACTTGAAAAAAACATTACTATGTCAATAGTATTGGTAGTGCT
Organism: Erpetoichthys calabaricus; assembly: GCF_900747795.2. Taxonomy (NCBI): domain Eukaryota; kingdom Metazoa; phylum Chordata; class Cladistia; order Polypteriformes; family Polypteridae; genus Erpetoichthys; species Erpetoichthys calabaricus. The sequence continues at coordinate 213,454,205 of NC_041398.2, read as the reverse complement.
ATAAGGTTTCTCTGTGTAAATGAGTTGGGGCTCCGTGGGACTGCAGAAACCTTGAGACATGATGCAGCGGGTAATGATTATGACATTGCTTCAGGTATTTTTCTAAAACTAATGGAATATACCTTAGAGAAGGATGAGAAGCTAGCAAGCATTGCTAACGGTATCCCAAAAATTGCAAAATACACATCTAAGGATATCCAAAATGAAATTATACAAACACTGGCTGACATGGTGCTTGGAGAGGTCACGAAAAAATATGAAAGTGCTGATTCTGCCGGGTTTTGTCTCAAAAGTGATGGGACCAGGGATAGGTGCAATGTGGAAAATTTGTCTCTGATAATACGATTTGTCAGAAATTCTATACCAGAGGAGCATCTTATTGGGTTGCTTGACTTGCAACAACTTGATGCAGAGTACATCACCTCTGAGATACTGTTACACCTTTCTGATGCTGGCTACAGTGCTGACAGTATACTTAGCCAGTGTTATGATGGGGCTTCTGTGATTAGTGGGATTGGAGGGTGGTGTACAAGCTCTGCTCCAAAAGAGGCTTGACAGATATGTCCCATACATCCACTGCTACAACCACCAACTGCACTTAGTGGTTGTGCATGCCATGCAGAGTGAGCCATGTGCAAAAAGATTTTTTAGCCTATCTAGTTCACACTACACCTTTTTTCACCACCACTATGTGCTCAATAAACATGATGCACCTTGTCTAAAAAGTCTGCTTGAGATCAGATGGACAAGCCACTATGAGGTGACAGGGTGCACTGTGGACAATCAAGAACAAATCCTTAGTATCCTATCTGAGATGACAGAGGATGATGATGCTGCAGTTGACCTGTGCACCGAGGCATCAGGCCTGCTATGCCAAATTAAGAGGCATCACTTCTTTGAGATTGGAAAGTTCCTAGTGCGGGTGCTTAGTGTCTTGAAACCAGCAAATGCCATTCTACAGTCTCAGTCAGTTGATCTGTGCAGTGCTTCTGAGGTTGTTAGTGCAGCACTGGACTCCTTAAAAAACATCCGTGAGGATGACTGTTGGGGAATGTCATCTCCTGCTGAGGATGAGTCACATCCAACAAAGAGAAGGAGAACAATGAGCAAACACCTGGGTCAAAGTGTTGTGCTCTCAACTTTGGGCCATACAGACTCTGGTGACCCTACCTTTTCCCCCATCAGTCTCTGAAAAGATCCCTGCTCAAAATCCTTGACAGGCCATTTCAGAGATGGAAACTAGATTTTCACACAAGAGTATTGACCTGATGAGAGCCATATCTAGCCTTGCACCCAAATCTAGCGCATTTCTAGATCCCACCTTGTTGCACCTTCCGGCTGTGATGGCTGGCACTGTAGCAGATGTTGTAAGTCTGGAAAATGAAGTTCTTGTGGCAAACCAGATGCTGCTCAAAAATGTTCAAAGGAAACAGACCTGTCCACTGTGTGTAAACTCCTGCAGGAGTACAAGGAAGCCTTTCCTGAGTTGCATAAATTGTATGTAACAGCCCTGGTAATTGGTGTGTCTTCAGCATCGTGTGAGAGTTCCTTCTCCACTTTGTCACGGGTCCTAACCCCCTATCATCGCACCATGTTACATAAAAGAAAGAGGAATTTGGTGATCTTGGCCCATGAGAAGTCCATAACAAATAACTTGGATATGGATGAATTTGTAAGAGTTTTTGCAAAGGGAAACTGGAGACTGTTGTTATAGAGTGGATTAAGGAGAAAGGAGAGTGGAGCTGTTCAATTGCAGAGAGTTCAGTTGCTTGCAAAACAAACAAGCTTAAAACAAGACAAAAGAAGAAGAAAAAAGTTCAAATGTTCTGTTCTAAATCTGTTGTGTTCTACAAATTAGTTTGAGAATTGTAGGAAAAGACATGGTGAATTTTTTTTTTTAATTACTATGCCAACCCTTTTTAGTTTTGTAAATATTGGCTATATTGAGGAGGTCTTATTTTATTCTTACTTTATTTTTGCAAATTTATTTGAGAATTACGCCATCCAATTAAGATAAATTTTATGTTGTTGGTTGTAAAGATCTGGATGGATATTTTATTTTATTCTTTATTTTATTTTATTATTCTATTTTTCAGTTTTATTTTTCTAGACTTGGTGAAATGATTTTTTTTTTATAACTTGGCCTACCCTTTTTAGTTTTGTTAATATTGGCAATAGTGAGAAGTGTTATTGTTGGGTTCGAATATATTTGATATAGGCCATCCAATTAAGGTAAATGTCATGTTTTTAGTTGTTATAATCTGATGAGGAATATTTTATTTTTTGTTGTTTTATTTTTCAGTTTTCTTCCTGAGGGATTACCAACCTTAGCTACACCAGCAGAAGCTTAACCTTCAGGTGGGACACCCAAGTTGGACAGGTCTTAGGGTAGAGGCCTGACAAAGTGCAATTCCAATTACATGACAAAAACAGTTATCCAGAGCACCCACACCACCCCCCCACCCCTTTCCCCACCTCCGTCACCATCATGTGCCCCCTTCACATTTCTGTCTGCCCCCTTATATATGCCTGTGTAGAACTGGCCCAGATTATAAAGCTTGCAGAAGGCTCAGACAAGGATGATTTCGTTTCTTTTCAGGCCAAGGCTTGTCTGAAATGATGTCCTGTGCTGTGTGGCACCACCTTGAAAACTATACAGGTTTAGTATTATTTATAACCTGTAATGGCGCACTGCACATTTAACTTGAGCATTCATAGTTTTCATACTCCTTCTCTGTACATTTAGCATTCGTTTGCTCAGAGGTTGATGCGCTTGCTGCTTCCTGAGAAGCTCTTCTTTTCTCCACAATAGTGGCCCGCTTCTTCTCGTCTTTTGTCGACATCATTTTGCGTTAAAACTGATTAAGTATTTGTGTTTCGATTACTTAGCCTTAATTAATTACCTTAATTTTTCAATTAAGCTGGCGCTTAAGTCTTCAATCTGCCTCAAGAATTATTTAAGATATGAAGAGGTAGGGGATGTGACGCCGTAGGTGGTAGAGAATGAGAACAGTGCCCGTACACATGTGCCTCATAGCCACCCTGCTGGCCGCTGCCGAGAGTTGATTCTACAATAAAATAAAAATAGGAATCACCTTGGATGTCAATCATCACCCCGAAAGCGGATAGTAGACGTCATGTAGTATAAGTGTATCAAATTTCAGGTCAATAGGTCAAACAGTTTGCGAGCTACAGGTGATTTAAAATCATGGACAAAGAAATGAACAGCCATGGTAGCGTATTATATAAGAAGATGGTGCCCACATGTTTTTCATGGAGTTCAGTGTTGCAACATATCAAAGAAGGAAACCAACTAATCCAGTCTTCAAAAGAGTAAAAGAAAGTGTTTATCATCACCTTCATTTTTTAAATATTTTATTCTGGTTTCACCTAATTATATCAGGTCAGGTTGGGGAGCATGTACTAGTACAGCGCATTGCTACACCAACCATACGACAAAACAGGTTGGGATCCTGGTTGGCAAAAGGCAGACAAAGGGCCTAGTCCAACCCTCTGGAAATGGCCATTTATCTGCCACAGCCAGGCATTACGTGACCGTCCCCTTGGCCTGCTCCAGCCACTGGGGTTCTCAACAATGAGGATCCTCTCAGCCGGATCACTCTCGGGGAATCGCACCACATGGCCATAGTTCCATAACTGACACTCCCTCACAATGGAGGTAGGTTGCCTCATTCAGGACTCCGTGAGCGACTGCACATTCGACACAAAGGATTCTCTGAAGAGACACAGTACAGAGTCCAGTCTTCATCTCACGTCACTGGATAGCATTCATGTCTCACAACCAATATAGCAAAAAAGGAAGCACCAGGACTCTAAAGACTAGGACCTCCTTTTGCAAAGGTATGGGAGAATCACACATCTCTTTCCAGTGACCTCATGATCCCCCATGCTCTCCCAATCTGTCTACTGACTTCATAGGAAGAGTTACCAGAGACATTAATGTTGCTGCCGACGTAAGTAAACCTCTCGATAAGGTCGACACTCTCTCCGCAAACAGACACACTGCTGATGGCTGTGCCCAAGAGGTCATTATTTTTTATCTAGAACACTCGCAAGCCCAGACACTCAGACTCCTTGCTCACTCTCTTAAGAGCCCCGACCAGAGCCTCCATTGATTCCACGAAGATGACAGCATCATCATCAAATTCAAGATTAGTGAATCTTTCTTTACAAACATATACTCCACAGCCGCTGGACCCCACAACCCTGCCCAACATCCAGTCCATGCAAGCATCGAACACACCCCTGACGAACCCCAGAATCAACTAGAAAAAACGTAGAGGTTCTGCGTCCACTCTGCAGAGTACTCACAGTATCACTATACAGTCCAGCCATGATTTCCAGCAACTTTGGGCGAATCCTGCAAAGTCCCAGGATGTTCCTTAGGGCAACTTGATCAACTGAGTCAAATGTTTTATGAAACTTGACAAAAGCTGGAAAGAAATTCTGCCAATATTTGCGTTTGCACTCCATGAGAACCCTCAGTGCCAGGATGTAGTCGATAGTAGACTTCTTAGGGGTAAAACCAGACTGCTCTGGTAGGTGAGCAAGTGATCACGGATTCTATTGAGGATGACCCTAACAAGGACCTTACCTGGCACCGGAGCAGTGTTATCTCCCTGTAGCTGCCGCAATTCAGGTGATCACCTTTCCCTTTCCAGATAGGGACGACAAGTCCCTTTTTTCCAGTCAGTTGGGATGACGTCCGTCTCCCAAATGTAAGGAATGATTGCTTGCAATGCAAGGAGGACAGCTTTACCATCAGCCTGGAGAAGTTCACCCTGGATACCCCAGATCCCTGCAGCCTTCCCTAATCTTAGCTGGTTCACCACCTGTGCAATCTCAGTGAGACTGGGTGGTTCACAACTAATTGGATGATCGGTGTCAAGAACTGTGGACCCACACTAATTATGTGAAGTGATTCAATTCACTTTGTCTCTTACTGTAAGTTACTGTGTTCATTTATGGAATGTGGTTTTTGTGTTATTTTAATAGCTTTATGTACTATATATACAAGGGTAAAAAGTAAAGGTAATTTGAAAATTATGCGGTAACTGCAATGGATAAAAGCTGTTTCTGGTTGCTAATGGGTAGTTTGAACACGCTGTGGTTAAGTGAGGAAACACAAGTCCGCTTAATAAATGTAGGGGCACCAACCCAGTTGTCCTTGTTTACTTTGAACTGAAATCAAACAAAAGTACAAGCTCGCTAAGGTACAGGAGGTAGTGCAAATAAATACAATACCATAAGATAGCCAAATGTGGGCTTCAAAGTTAAGATTCATTTTTTGAACATCAGGTATGCAGGAGGTCCATCCTGTGGTTTGCTCTGCTCACAGAGTGATGCCTAATTCTGTTGACTCTGTGATTTGTAGGAAGAAAACTGTAGGGAGCCAAGTCAGGTGCCCTCACTGGGTGTCTTCTGGTGGAATTGCACCATTGTTGAACAACAATAATATACTGTTTAGTTGGCACAGTATAGTGATTAGAACACCTAATGTGCATGATTGCCATATTCCCTCTGGGTTATTAGCTGAGATGAAATGCCTTCAACAGGTAGAAGAGTGGTGTGTGGCCACCTGCTTTGGTAAGTGGCACGGGTGTTAAGTGACATTCACGTCTGAACGACAACTGCTTGATCTGCTTATGCCAAGCTAGTAAGTCTCTTTGCTTGAGTTGAGTGAAGCCGTACACTTGGGGCACTATAAAGCAGTTATATTAGAAGTCTCATTTTGCTTAAGGCAGCTGTTCACATAGAAGTAAAATTGAACATGTGGGGCACTACACAACAGATATACTTAGCATTCATACACGTGGCATAATTAGCTATAACGGTGTAGTGTAGGTCAACCAAAATAATGAACAGGTGAACTTCTATAATAATACAATCATGGTGCCAATAATCTTCATCTTAATATTTGACATTACTGACATGTAATGTCAAAAAGTACATAATACCTCGTTTGTCTCGTCTCCCAATCTTCTGCCTAGATCAGCTGCTATTAAAATGAATATTGCTGCTTGCATGAGTAGGCAATATGGCCAAAATTTACTGAAAATTCTAATGGTTTTGGAAGCTGTATAATGTATCTGTAGTTATTCTTCAGACTGAAACATATTTTTTAACAAAGGAAAAATGACACCCAGCTTCCATCTCTGCAGTTGAAAACCCCATTCCAATTAGACAAGCTTTTACAATAAGTGGGTTGCCTATGATTTTACATTCTGTAAAAACGATGAAAATAGAAAAATTAATAACGAATATTTAAAATGCATAATGATTTTGAGCATGTAACTGTATTGACCTAAGTGGCTAAGGGAATTAAATCACTTGAGCAGAGAAGGTTGTGTGAGGACGTTAATCACATCTCAAGAATTCTAGAAATTGAGGACTTTCTCGAAGTTAAGGAGAAGTGCATTTATTGATTTTTTTTTTTCACAAAGTGAGCTATGGATATCTTGAATAAGCTTCAGAGGCATTTATCTGAGCCAGAAACCTTAACAACTTTGACAAATTCTGTGGAGGAAATACTTGAACTTTATAGCTATTAAATAACCAGACAAGCTTGATGGCAGGGTGGTCTGTTCTTGTTTGTCAAACTCAGTGCTAATGGTGTGGTCTTTTATATTTGCCAGAGGTATAATGTGTCAACTGAAAGTTTCAATGCACTGTGTCTTTAATGCACATAATTAAAACAAGTTTGGAGGGAGCGTTCAGGTATAAAAGTCACTATTTATAATTGAAAAGAAGTCAAACTGACTGTTACACTAGATTGAGAATTTTTTTAAAATATTCAAAAAATCTATGTCCCACACCAGACTGCTAGGAATTTTTGCTACAGTCTCTAAAGTAATCCTCCTTTCTTTAAAACATACTAATTGATTAAACTCCCACTTAATTCATTGGAAATTGTCCTACACCCCCATCTTTAATTCTTTGTTACAATAAACTTGGAAATAATTAATTTATTGTTCAGACTTTCCTGCAAGGAAATGCAGATTTTATGTAGCAATACATCCAAAAAGAAAATGTTTCACCTTCTGTGTCTCTAATATTCACTTACCTATCTATTTACTGCTTTTCTATTTTTGTATTCAAATTTCAAAGAAGAATTGAATGTAAGGCAGTTTATCACCATAAAATAAATGCCTTTCAATTGATGCCCCATTTTTATTTATTCAACAGGTTAATCTATGATAAAAATTGCAAAAATAATGTCAAAATCATATTTTTCCCTTCATTCATCCCACAAATATTTCACTTAACTGCTTTGTTAAGTGAATCTATTTATATAATTATCCATTTCAATTGTATTATTACTAGCTGAACATTATATTTATTTATCCTGCCTAAACAATCACACATGACATTGAGGCATGCTTAGACAACAAAAACCTTAAAGCCATAAAAAAGAGCTCACATGATTGAATTCTAGTTGAATGTTCATATGTTGGACCCCACCAGGCCCTGGGACAGCTTTTAGAGAGTGCAGTATGTGACTCTGTTAGACATCACAATAAAGGATATGCAAGTTAACAATGGCTTAGGTCTTTTTAAGAGTTGCTTAAGAAAACAGGTTTATCCCAGTCCCCAACAAAATAATTACACCTGAACCTGTGATTGTGATTGCTGGCTCTCATGATCAGGGCTTGAATTTTGGGGTCTTATAGGCTTTTCCTATTATGGAAGTATTTTTGTGTACAGTTCTTAGGGATGTGTTCTGTTTTTTCTAGGGGTGTTGTCTCCAGGGTCTGACCTCAAATTAATCAGCAGAAGGGATAAAAAGTCAACGTTTGCACTGAGCTTTATCTGATCTGCAGATAAAACCTTCTAAATCTTTTATGAATTATCTTTCATGAGAAGTCAAGCAAAATGACACCTTTTATTGGCTAACTAAAAAGATAACAATATGCAATCTTTCGACTCAGGCAACTTAATCTCTGTATTACATCTTGCATGAAGAAGGAGCCTGAGTTGCCTTGAAAGTCTGCATATTGTAATATTTCTAGTTAGCCAATAAAAGGTGTCATTTTGCTTAACTTCTCGTTATATCCTTAAAGGCTAACACGGTACAACACCCTAGTACTACATGAATTTTCTTTGTGATTATTTTCGTGTCTTGCCTGGTTTTCAACTTCTTGCCTGAATATTAACTGTGATTTTTGCCTCTTGTCTGGGTTTCAGTCACTTTGTTTTATTTTATTTTTGTTTATTTTGCATTTTACACACATCTCACGGCTTAACTCAAGAAATTAGTTATATGTTTTCCAGCTGAATCAGGATACTGGAATTGTCAGTGGGCAGCAAAATTAAAACATAACGTTAATAGTGGAAAAACAGTAGAAGACAATAAGAGAATTTAAGAAACCTCAGGAACACAAAAGGTCAAATAATTGAAAATGAGAAACAAATAGCAAATGAACTGAACAAATATTCCACCCAAGTATCTGTGAAGGAAGGAGCAAATAGATGTGTTTCAAACCCTCACTGAAGACTAATAAAACCCCTGAACATGATGAGATTTTACCATTTATACTGAAAGAAATGAAAGATGTTGTCCATAGACCCTTATTAGACATATCTGAGCAGTCACTTGAGAAAGGCGAAGTACTAGTACTGGTAGCATCGATCGTGGACTATCTTAAAGACAGACCTCAGTATGTGCGTCTCAGGAACTGCAGGTCTGACATTGTAGTCAGCAACACAGGAGCGCCGCAGGGGACTGTACTTTCTCTGGTCCTGTTCAGCTTATATACATCGGACTTCCAATACAACTCGGAGTCCTGCCACGTGCAAAAGTTTGCTGACAACACTAATATCATGGGCTGCATCAGGAGAGGGCAGGAGGAGGAGTATAGGAACCTAATCAAGGACTTTGTTAAATGGTGCGACTTAAACCACCTACACCTGAACACCAGCAAAACCAAGGAGCTGGTGGTGGATTTTAGGAGGACCAGGCCCCTCATGGACCCCGTGATCATCAGAGGTGACTGTGTGCAGAGGGTGCAGACCTATAAATACCTGGGAGTGTAGCTGGATGATAAATTGGACTGGACTGCCAATACTGATGCTCTGTGGAAGAAAGGACAGAGTCGACTATACTTCCTTAGAAGGCTGGCGTCCTTCAACATCTGCAATAAGATGCTACAGATGTTCTATCAGACAGTTGTGGCGAGCACCCACTTCTATGCGGTGGTGTGCTGGGGACGCAGCATAAAGAAGAGGGACGTCTCACGCTTGGACAAACTAGTGAAAAAGGCAGGCTCTATTGTAGGTACGGAGCTGGACAGTTTGACATCTGTGGCAGAGCGATGGGCGCTGAGCAGGCTCCTGTCAATCATGGAGAATCCACTGCATCCACTAAACAGTGTCATCTCCAGACAGAGGAGCAGCTTCAGTGACAGACTGCTGTCACTTTCCTGCTCCACTGACAGACTGAGGAGATCGTTCCTCCCCCAAACTATGCGACTCTTCAATTCCACCCCATGGGTAAACGTTAACATTATTCAAAGTTATTGTCTGTCTGTATACCTGCATTGTTATCACTCTTTAATTTAATATTTTTCTTTACCAGTATGCTGCTGCTGGAGTATGTGAATTTCCCCTTAGGATTAATAAAATATCTATCTATCTATCTATCTATCTATCTATCTATCTATCTATCTATCTATCTATCTATCTATCTATCTATCTATCTATCTATCTATCTATCTATCTATCTATCTATCTATCTATCTATCTATCTATCTATCTATCTACTTCAGGACTGGAAAGCTGCAACTGTTACTCCCATCCTCAAAAAGGGACACAAAATTGACCCTGGTAATTACACACCAGTAAGTCTTATTTCTGTACCATGCAAAATTATGGAAACTATAATAACAAATAAGCTAGAAAAGAACCTCTATGAAAATAATAAGCAGTCAGCATGGGTTTATGAGATGAAAATCTTGCCAAAACCAATCTTTTAGACTTTTTTGAGCAGGATACTGCAGTATCTACTGTCCCACACTGAAGATTAGTTTGTAAACTAGAAGGTATTGTTATTGGAGATAACCTACAAAACTGGATCTCAAGTTGTTTAACTGGCAGGAGGCAAACAGTACAAATAAGAGGAGAATACTCCATGTGGAATGATAACTGTCATTTCAATTAAAGTATAATAAAACATTTCAACCAGCTTAATCCATTTTAGGTTATAGGGTTATTTTATGTATGTAGATACATATGTTGATGACCAACTGCTTATGTGTACTGTCAATGTAAAATAACTATTTTTAATTTATATTTGATACTTCATAATAAGTTCTATGCTTATTTTGTTTAATTTAAAAAAATAATCATTGTGATGTTTTCATGTCAAATTTCTAAGCCTATTTTTATTCTGAATGTATATTGACATATAAGCCTATTTCTTGACACCATTTGCTGTTTGTCTAAAAGCCATGAATGTTTTGTGGCTGAGCTACTTCACATACCTATGTATGTAAATGCTTGAAACACTCCAGACTATTTTTTGTTCCAGAAGCTGCAGCAGGTTGGCAAATCATTTCTTCGCCATGTCCAGATCCACTGACATTGATTGTGGGGACAGCAGAATGTATGGTGGCGCAATACTCTCCTAAAGCAGATGCCACACTGTGACATCAGTTTTACATGACTTCTAGTTGTAGGGTATGTCAGACTTGCCAACTGCACTTGCTAATCTCATCGCTGGATGACTGTAAATCACTGCCCATGTCACATTTCCTGACTTGAGTCCCAACATTCCAGCACAGTTTTGCTCACCCTTTTTCTGGCAGCCAATAACGTGCTGCCTGATGGATCCAGCTCTGTACAAAGAATTTAGTTATTGTGAGTTCAGATGCAGTCTCTGCGATTTTTCTTTTATTTTGCATTGTCACAGTACATACAAAACAAGGCATCAGACAGACAAGCTTCATTTCTGCTTGTGAGGTCGAAAACACCCGTGTTCCTTATTTCTTGTCACTGCATTATATTCATTGTAGTTCCAGATGAGTATTCATTGGCTGTCAGCTCTCATGCACACTGAGTCCACCCTTCGACTAAAAATAAAATCAAATTGATTAGATTTAATTGGAGCAAGTCGCAGAGTTGCTAGGTATGTCATATTACGCAGTTGGCTTCATGGGAGCACACAGATTTCTGCCTACAGTTTACTGAGATTATATGAATGGCTGCTACAATTGAAAATCGATGGAAAGTCACACATCTGACATAGTCTTAAGAAAATGTACTTACAGTAAATATTTCCTTTACTTTGTCAGTTGCCTTAATTATACTATAACGATAAGTTTCAAGCTCTTTATTTATTTATTTTCATACTCTACCAGTTATAGTCTCAAAATAAAGAGAAACATAAACTTACCACAACTCCACTTCTCAATCTGAAATCTAATCACAACTATCTTTTTTTGCACTGGCTTTCTATTGTAAGTGAATTAATATGGCCAATCATGTATCCAGGGCTGGCACCACCATTATGGTGAATTAGGTGTTCGCCTAGGGTACAGATCATAAGGGGCTGGGACCCTGCCGCACGGCTTAGCTACCGAACAGTCGGTTGGCACACTAGTAAGCTTGGTCTAGGGTGCAAAATAACCTAGCACTGGCACTGTATGTATCATATGTATAAGTGCCAGTATTACTAATACAGTTTAGGAAAATTATTTGCACAGTATGTCAAAATCAAAATTTACTTTGAACTAAATAAAACAGCATACCTTGTACAATTTCACATTTCTCATATTACTATGACGTTTTCCACTGTACTGATTCTCATGGAAAATAATAAAGGTTCCATCAATGAAATCACCTAAGTCTGCTCACTAATCTCTGTCTTATTAAAGCAAGGACTTTTTATATTAACATATAAAAATTGTTTAAAATAAACTAAAAACAACACGTGAATCTGAATACAGAAGCTTTGCCTCTTGTTCTTATTAAGAATGCTGCTCAAATCTGTATTTATAAATATTTAAGTATTCACATTGATTTTAATATGCAGCCACAGCTGAAATATCGCTTACTGTACAGTTTTAAGTAAACTATCTTAGTAGCACCAATTTCATGCCTGTGTGAGGGACTCATTCAGCCTAAAAATTGAACAGATGTGGTATATGGCAAATGAAGTTTGTCAAAAATAAATGAAAGTTTTGCATGTGGGAAAAGGAAATATTACAAGTAGACATCATCACCAGATGGCTCATTTAAACCGTGAATGTAAGTAGTGGGAACATTTTCATTTGTCGACTCATCACTATCGAAATATAGAAGCAATTAAAAGCTAAAAAAAGTTTAAAGGATTTCCAGATTAAAGCTAAATGATGCTAAGTACATATACGGTCATGGTGTCAGGCATATATTCCTGTATATGTAATATATACAGCAAACAGATTTTAAAAGGGCAGAATTTAAAGCTATTCATTTATTCCTTTCCCAACTATTTTCTCTTTTTACACTAGAAACAAGTCTGACTGTATTTCTAAATTACCCTAAGTTCTTGTCTATAAGCCGCGGCTTATCTAAGGAAAAAAGTTGTGAAAATGAAAAAATAGAATATCGGCTTATACATAAGTCCGGCTTATACATCCATCGCGGGGGTTGCGTTCCAGAGCCACCCGCGAAATAAGAATATCCGCGAAGTAGAAACCATATGTTTATATGGTTATTTTTATATTGTCATGCTTGGGTCACAGATTTGTGCAGAAACACAGGAGGTTGTAGAGAGACAGGAACGTTATTCAAACACTGCAAACAAACATTTGTCTCTTTTTCAAAAGTTTAAACTGTGCTCCATGACAAGACAGAGATGACAGTTCCGTCTCACAATTAAAAGAATGCAAACATATCTTCCTCTTCAAAGGAGTGAAGCAAACAAATCAATATGTCTGTTTGGCTTTTAAGTATGCGAAGCACCGCGGCACAAAGCTGTTGAAGGCGGCAGCTCACACCCCCTCCGTCAGGAGCAGACAAAGAGAGAGAGAGGGAGAGTTTGTTTTTCAGTCAAAAATCAATACGTGCCCTTCGAGCTTTTAAGTATGCGAAGCACTGTGCAGCATGTCTTTTCAGGAATCAGCTTTACAAAAGATAGCAACGTGAAGATAATCTTTCAGCATTTTTAGACGAGCGTCCGTATCGTCTAGGTGTGCAAACAGCCCCCCTGCTCAATCCCCATACGTCAGGATCACAGATAGTCAGCGCAAGAGAGACAGAAAAGTAAGCCGGGTAGCTTCTCAGCCATCTGCCAATAGCGTCCCTTGTATGAAATCAACTGGGCAAACCAACTGAGGAAGCATGTACCAGAAATTAAAAGACCCATTGTCCGCAGAAATCCGCGATATATATTTAAATATGCTTACATATAAAATCACAATTTAAATGACCGCTACGCGCTCGTGTTGACTCGGCGACGCCCAGAGCAGAAAGAACGTGCTCCGGCCGCTCCAACCGCGCCATGCGGGGAGTGAGAGAGACGCCGATATCTCACACTCTCTCCCCCCTTAAAGAAATTAAATGGGCGCGAGTGAGACCACTGACCTCCCTCCCTTCTATTAGTTATAGGTTATAGTACGTTCGGCTTATCCATGAGTCCGGCTTATCTATGATACGATTTTATTTTAAAAATTCGTATGATTTTTGGTCTCCGGCTAATACATGAGTCCGGCTTATAGACAAGAACTTAGGGTATATATTCAAGGAGTGAAAAGCTAGGTTTGTAAGCACTCTAAAACATTTTTGATTTAAATGATATATAATTTAACATCAATAGTATTACTTTTATGTACTATACTGATTATGAGTAAAATAAAACTGCAATTTTGAAACAGTGATACTTTACAGTTAGTACTACCTTAAAAAAAGCCTACAAGCTACCAGTCTTTTGTAAAAAAATATTTGGGTTAAATTCAACAAATTCCAGTAAAGAAAATACTTAACAATAATAGTGTTTTGTAATGAAATGGCAACAATGTTCCTGCACACAAAAAAAATTCCAGCCACCCAAGCTGTACATCTTCTTCATTAGCTCATTTCATTACAGGTTTTGCATGTCTGAAGGTTTGATTTCTGGCAGGGAGAAGCAATGGTGCTCTGTAACGATGAACACAATCTTTCTTGGGTAACACTTTAGCTTAGGTTAAGGCAAAAATACTGCATGGTATGTGAATTTGCACCTGACTGAATTTGTGGGGGATGTGGTGGTCATCATACATACAGATCAGACTAAATTAAAGGTGAAAGGCTAGTTCTACAAAATAAATGTAAATGGTTTGGTAAAAAAGTGTTGGGGCGGAACTGCCGTGATTGCCTCCTCAACAGTATGGGCTGTACCAAGATGTCTCCAGGGAAAAAACTAGCAAGATCAGAAAGGGTAATGCATGGCCCCATTCTTGGTGCAGAAATTAGTATGGCATGTTTTTGAGCATACATGAATTGAATTTGAACCAAAGGGACAGTCGTGTGTTAAAATGCATTGGTTACTAAAGGTGTGTGTAGAAATAGGGATTGGATGAGCTGGGAACCAATAATCCTAGCATCAATTAAGTTAAATAAAAATAAAAATTACTAACCAGTCAGAATTAAGCAATCACAGAAATAAGTATTAGCTAAAATGTGTCTGTCTTAATGATGGAAGTTTTAAAAAATGAAAAAGATACTTGCACATAAAGTATTATATAAACAAACATGTTATTTAGACAACATGTTTAGAAATCAACAAGTGAGAACCATCAGGGGGTGTACTGCTCCCCAACACCCAACACAACAGATACCATTTTGGGTGTGGTGTATATTTCGACTTTCAGTGTTGACTATTTGCTTTCTGATTTATACTTCATTTCCTGATCCCACACCTTGTGGCTGAACAACAAATCTTACTCCACATTTTCTCCAAACCCTGGCCATACTTCTTAAAGTCCAGAAGTGGGTTTAAACCACATCTTGGTGGTATTTCTGGAGAAATCCTGGGAACTTGATTTGGACTTGGGAATGTTCTCAGGAAATTCTCAAGCTGTCTCTTTAAAGAATCCTTTGGTGAGCCTTACTAAATAGTTAAAGCAAAAATGCTCTAGATATATTTGACACAGCCTGTTCTTTATAACAGATGTTAGGGCCAAACCAGTTCCACATTGTAACTGTGTACTGCCATCTAATGGTTTGAAAAAACTCCCCCAGCTTTTTGCTAAATGCTATTATGCAATGACAGAATACACACTGAAACACAAAAAAGCCAAGGAGGTGAAAAGAGTGAGTCTGAGACGGGCTGAGGTTAAAACCAGAAAAGCAACCAAAGAACAATACACAATCCAAAAAGGTTGTCTTCTGAACATTTAGAGCACTAAATCTCAAAAAATACACTTTTACAGCACATAACATTGCTTTTAATGTTTAAATAGTGTTGCAGTGGTGACATCATACATGTGGCATTTATGTGTCACACTTCCTGAAAATCTATATACATATACAGTATATAAAAGTCAATGTATGTATGTTCCAGCATCACTTCCGAATGGTTGGACAGATTTTCATGAAACTTGGTACACATGTTTCTCATTGGTCGACTAAAAACACTGTAGGGTGAAATCATCCCTAACCCACCCCCTTCTGGGTAGGGTGGGGGGTGATATTGCGGTCTTGTATGCATGTTATCGTGCAGTTGACACTTGGAACGACCAGTAAAGGACGAACAAGAGGTGACTGTCAGCATTCTTTATGTTGAGCCCCTGTTGCTTTTGAAATTAAATAGAGTTGTCCGGTTCCAAGCGTCAACTGGATGATAACATACATACAAGACTGCAAGGCAAGCACATTAGTGAGTCTTTATTGTTTGTTAATTTATTTTTATTTTAAAAGTTTTTTAATTATATTTTTCTCAAACAATTAAAAAAAAATACGATGGTAATAGAGTGTAATAACTAACAAAAACACAGCAGAATCTAAAATGGAGTGAAAATGAAGCACAAACTAGTGATGCAGTTATTTCACGAAAATAATGCTATTTAATAAAAAGCCAAAATGATATTAAAATTACAAAATGACAGAGATGGACTGTGCAAACTTCAAAACCCTAGAATCATGACAAGCGCCCACCGTGTATCTATGTTTCAGATACTCTTTAAACCCTTAAAGTGGAAAGACCCCTGACAGCTGCTTTCACACACTGGCACTTAGAGAGGCTCTCTTCTTATCAGAAGGGGTCATTGTTTTACAGTGCTGCTTTGGCCAGGATCATTTGTGGCCTTGTCATTCTCTTTGTGCCTTGTGGTTGCTTACCAGCCTAATAGTCTGTCACAAAGGTGAAAAGCAAATAAATCTAGCAGACCAGGAAACATGTACTGAAGAGGGCTTAGATAAGGTAGTGCTTATACATACAAAGCCTTTATGTGTTTGTTTTAAAAGTCAATAAGTACTGGGTAAATTTGAAGACTGAAAGCTATTGCTGGAAATGGTAGGCCAGCTAGTTTATTGTGCTTTGCAGGAAAATAAAAGGAAGCAAGAATAAGGAAACACTTATCCAGTGCAGGTATGTTATTGGAAAGTCACAATATGTGCATTTATATGAAAGCAACAAAAAATAATATCATATGAAAAACTTGGTGACTGTTAAGTTTTATAGCATTGCTTTCTTCACATCAGAAGCTTCTCAGTCCTGTCTTACTATACTCTGAAATAATTAACTGAGTCCAGAACATGGACATATGGAGAAATGAACACCCTACCTGAGGATGGTTGTGAAACTCAAGGAAACAGGTATTTGGGGATCAGTTAGCAAATGCACCTAAGCAAATATTGGAGATGCTGTTTTTTTATTTACACTCTATATTTGGTTCAGACAATAATGTTATTAACAAATTAGTATGACAGTAAATTAGGTTGTTTAGAACACATAGTACATAAGAATAACCAGAGCCTGGATATATTTCAGATTTATGCAGATATGGGTTAAATGAATGTTACCATCCCGCTATATCTTAACTACAGGGTCATGGGGGTCTGCTGGAGCCAGTCCCAGCCAACATAGGGTGCAAGGCAGGAAACAAACCCCGGGCAGGGCGCCAGCCCACCGCATCCCCTACCTCTTCATATCTTAAATCATTCTTGAGGCAGATTGAACACTTAAATGACATCTTAAGTGAAAAATTAAGAAAATCATACTAAGTAATTGCAACACAAAAAATAACTTAATCAGTTTTAACGCAAAAAGATGCCGACGAAAGAAAAGAAGCAGCAGGTCACTAGGGTGGAGAAAAGAAGAGCTGCTCAGGAAGCAGCAAGCGCATCAACCTCTGAGCAAACAAATGCTAAACATGCAGAGAAAGAGGATGAAAACTATGAATGCTCAAGTCAAGTGTATTCACTGCATGTTATCGTGCAGCACGCCATTACTGGTATATATATATATATATATATATATATATATATATATATATATAGATATATATATATATAGATATATATATAGATAGATAGATAGATAGAATATAGATATATATATATATGCTGAAAGAGTGCAATTGGGTGGCAGGGGCTTGCAGGAAAAGGGGGATGGATGTTATTTACTTCAAAGAGCATGAAGGACTAAATGTATTTATAAAATACAAGAAAATCATCAAATTTAGCTGTGTTTCTAGTAACCTTCAGGAAGGTTTATATATGAGCTTAGAATTTAATAACAAATGCTAGCCAGTGAAATGTGCAGATTTTCATACAAAAAGAAAACATAATGCAGCATTGTGTAATGCATTACATCTGCATTACATTATATAATAAGTAATTATATATATTTAGGTATTTTTATAAGTAATGAGTAATGTGACTGAGTTACTTTGAAAAGTTAACATTTACCAGTTCTGAATAGTTATAACCTGATTCTTATGTAAGAGTAAACGTGACATGTTAAAGTCTAAAGCATCATGAGAAAACAAAAGAAGACGCAGAATCAAGTTAAAACACATTTATTTATGAAATAACATTTAAGTGAATTTTTTGGTAAATAGTTTGAAATTAAGGCATAAAAAGAAACATTTTTCTCTAAATGCAGAGTAAAGGAATATGTTCTTGCCCTTTGTTAGACTGGCAGCCTATCCAGGGCTGGTTCCTGTCATGTGCCCAGTGGTACTAGGATAGGCTATAGCTGTCCTCAATCCTCACATAAGCAAAACAAAAGCAGAAAATAAATGGATGAGTGGAAAATGTATATATAAGGAAAAGAAAACATAAAATACCCCAACTCTGTTTATTTATTTTCTTTGCTTTTTCTTTAATTCTGTCCTTCTTTCATCTTTTTCACCTGCCAGATGCAACCAGCACTAAATGCAGCATTCTGTCTTCCTTTCTTGCAACTAACATTTAAGCATTATCTTATTAATCACTGCGATCAAAACATTTCAACATTTTTAAATTGGTAAGCCTCTTTACAAAAACATTAACAAAATAATTTTAAATAGATATTCAAAATGAACAACTGCTCAGAAAGCTAAGTTTAAGTTTATCTGCTGGGTTTCCTATCATTAGCAATGTACCATAGTGCACTAATTGTTACTAACAGACATTGCAATAAAGCTATCTTCTTAAAAGCGGGTGTAATCTTTATTCAATACCACTACTTTAATTACTTCTCACACCTTTAAATTACTGTGCAGACCATTACATTCTCAGTTGACTATGTTAAGACATGATTTCTTTTTCATCTTTCATCTGGTCCTTTATAAGCAGGACTGTGCTTATAATTATGGGGTACCATCCACTTACTGCTGTGCTGTAATTTAAGATAATCTCTTTTGTGTCATTCAATTAAGCAAAGTTTAGTAACCACTCGTTTTTTTTGGATTCTTCCATTAATCAGTCTGACGCACAAGTCTTTGTTATCAGACTGTAACTTTATAGGTAATGGAGACTATTAAAGAAAAAAAAAACTGGAAATAGGACCATTCAGAAAAGTTTTTCTAGCCAGTTTACACAGGGCTTTATTTTTAAACATTACTTCATCATAATTTGTGTAATTCAGATAAGGACTGTTTTATTAGATTTGTTACATTTTTCTTAACATTGATAATGTTTTATTATAATTATAATTAATAAGCCTGAACATTATGATAAGCCATCCAGTTCACGGTAGACTGATGTCACATACACTTTATTGCTGGGACAGGCTTTCTCTTGTTGTAATCATGGTTTAGATTAAGTGGGTTTGAAAAGGATGAATAAATTATTAATAAGAATCAGAACAATAGTTTGTGTTTTTTTTCTTGGTGTCAGAACTCCACACAGAAGAATATGTTCATGTGTTTAAAATGCATAATAAAATGAATGAGCACAGCCGGCTAAAATGCAAAGGTACTTAAAATAAATATGCTGTAAAAAAAATTCCGGGTTTCTTTTACATAAAGGTTATTTGCTCTTTAGGGTCTCCAGTTTCACTCTGCAGACATAAATTACACTAAGTTAAATTGAGGTGGTGAGTGTTGGTGTGTGTCTAATCGGACCCTCTGGTGGACTGGCACCTCATCTGGGGTTGTTACTGTGTACCACCCATTGCTATATCATAACATTATGACTATTTAACTCTCAAGGCAACTAATTGTTATAAACTGTTTTTTAAAACTTTAATGCTTAGATCATTATTTAAATATCCATGACTTTCCAAGGGGTTTAGCTTCATGTTTAAATTCATTTTTGCTTTGTAAAGTGCCTTAAAAGACTGATAAACAGTTTGAGCAGTACTTAACTCTTTCAGGGCTGATGTCGACTTTTGTCAAAAGGAGGAGTTGACAAAGGTAATCGACTGTAAACTGTGACAAAACCAACTGCTATGTTTTAGCTGGACTCTCGTTGCTAGAAGGAAAGCTAGTTTCATTGGTTTGACCGAGATTTCCTGCGCTCGTGTGAGTAGCAAGGTGCAAACAACAGCAAAAATGGCATTGACATCTAGCGAGAGATCAAAGTGAATGCATAAAGCAAAACTACTGCGTGGACGACGATTGGCCTATTATCTCTGAACTGGACTATGACTTGTCAGACAATGATTTTGATACAAGTGATCGAAAACGAATGTGAGGTTCCAGCTTCAGTTGACTGGTCCCCATGGTGCTGAACGGGTTCATGTAGCTGATACGCCTATGGCAATGTTTGCCAGGGAGGAGTGCCACTTAACAATGATAAGAGGTAGAAACCGTGATCGCTGCTGTGCTGCCTCAGCCACGTGAAGACAGCTTGGCAGCAAGTCTGTCGCACATTCTTGTTAAATTGGCTGCCGCAGCATGCAGCAACAGACGTTTTGTGTTTATTTCTGTGTGAAACCATTGCTTTTCAGAAACTGTTTTTTGGAAAAAATATTCAGCCCTCAAAGAGTTAAAGAATCCATCCATCCATTTTCCAACCTGCTAACTACAGGGATCTGCTGGAGCCAATCCCAGCCAACACGGGGTGCAGAAAACAAACCCCAGGCAGGGCGTCCGCCCACTGCAGGGCACACACACACACACACACCAAGCACACATTAGGGACAATTTAGGATCGCCAATGCACCTAACCTGCATGTCTTTGGACTGTGAGAGGAAACCAGAGTACTTGGAGGAAACCCAAGCAGACACAGGGAGGACATGCAATCTCCATGCAGGGAGGACCTGGGAAGTGAACCCAGGCCTCCTTACTGCAAGACAGCAGCACTACCCATTGCGCCACCGTGCCACCCGTGTACTTAGAGAATTTAATGATATTTTTCTTCTGTGAACAATGCTTGAACAGTAAATACAATACACCTGTGCTTGCTGCCCCACTGGCTTTCATAAGAAGACACTGGTGATACCATATCTTAGCTGTATCTCTGGCATATCAGTCCTATTAATCTTTGTCTCGAGAATATAACTCCAGATAGACAATGTTTTTAGTGAAAATTTCAAGCTTTGCTCTCCATTGCTCAGGTGTTTCACTTGCAAGTTGTTGAACCGCAGCAATTGCTTTGTTTTAACAATGTGTCTCTTCATGTGTGTCATCAGCACAATGTCGTTGCTGCACATGGGTCATCTGTATTGAGAAGTGAAGTGCATGCAAGTACCAAAAAAATGTAAAAGTGCATGCATGCGCCCAGAAATTACCTAAGACAGTGGGTCTCTGTAATAGTGCTGTTGATTAACCAGATGTATCAGGAGTACTATGTAACTAACTATTTTACTGCATAAAATATTTGTAGGGTTTTTTTTTTTTTTACCGGGGCCAATATTATTAGTTTACTGGAGTTCCTTATTTTTGAACATGCTACGTACAACTGCCCAAGAGTAAACCATTCAGATCAGTTTAGATTAATTTAAATAAATTCCTTCTTCTTCTATGACTAACCTTTGTTTTGTTGATGGTCATTATAAAACACACATTTATAGGAAATTGTATACTTTTGAATTGAAACTGGTAATTAGTAGGAATAACGGGAATTTTGGGAATAAATATAATTTCACCCTGTCGAACATCCTGTAAAAATGGTATCTTCAATCAAACTTGAAGGTAATGCATTGATCTGTAATCTTATACCATAACAAAGTTTTGGAGCATTCAGATCAAAAGCAATATACAAATTGAAACAGGTCTAGTGTATGGAAACATCAATTTACCTCTGAGAAAGTACACAACTAAAAATTATAACCAATAAGACCCAACATAAACTAACGCAATGGAAAATGATTGAAAGTCAAAAAAACTACAGTAAACCACAAATCTAACCTTGCAATGGGCACCATATACGTATCTCACAACAGTAGCAGGCAGACTTAACTAAATTCAGCTTCAGATATGGGTTTTTACTTCATTCATTTGTGAATTTGTTTTTTGAGTTTATCACCAGTTATATGTTCACTCCCTTGGAAGGGTTTGGGTGCATTACTACAGTGTTATTATTTTTTTAAAATTTTATTAAAAGGATTTTACCTCAAAAGCTATAGCCAAACAATAAAGTCCTAACACTAAATCTTATTACAAACAACAATGATGTTTACAGGCTGCACATTTACGTGGGTCAGGCAATGAAATAAACATTTTAAGCACTGTACAGAAAAGAACAGGTGAAAAGAAATAATATTGTGAACTATTTGCAGTGCCCATCCTTTCTCTTTTCTGGCTGTGGAGGGACCCCTTAACTTAGCTGTGCGAGCATTTAAACTTACCCAGGGATGCTGTTGGTCAGGCTTGTCTGAGACCTGAGAATGCCACTTGCTCTTGTACTTCCCTCTCCCACCCCTTTTACTTGTGGTAAAGCAACACCTACACTCACAGCAACACTGCCTTGCATATACTTGGAGTTTTATAGCACACATGCTAATCCTGGATAGTTTCCCCAAACCTTTCTCTTTCCACTTCACTTCTACTGACGGCCTTCTTTTACATGAACCTGCAAGCCCCATTTCTCTCAACGATTCCTTCTCAGCCCTGACCCAAAGAATGGATGTGCTATGTTAGCATAGCTTAATCGCTACAGTATTATTGACGATAAATACCAACAAAAACATGAGGCGGCTAATTTTCTTTTTGTTTAAAGTCGCCAAATTTAAATCAGTCAAAGCATTTTTTAGATTTTGTGATATTTAGGTTTTCTATTTTAGGTGTTGTGTAAACACTAAAATATCAAAATGTCATTTCTTAGTGGACACCTACTGCCCTAGATGTACAATCCTGAGAAATTGTAGCTTTTTGACTAAATAGGAAATAGTGTTTTTGTTGATGAGTGAATGAGTGAGTCAGTCAGTCAGTCAGCTTGGCATTTTATATATACAGATCACAACATTTGTGCATTATAAGTAACTAGCAAAATACCCGCACTTCGCAGTGGAGAAGTAGTGTGTTAAAGAGGTTATGTAAACATATATATATACACATAAACATATATACTTATATACATATCTACATATACACATACCTACATATATACATATATATATATACATATAGACATCCACATATATATACATATATCAACATATATATACACATACATATACACACATACATACATACACACATATATATATATATATATAAATATATATATATATACACACATACAGACACACATATATATATATATACATATAGCAAAATACCCGCGCTTCGCAGCGGAGAAGTAGTGTGTTAAAGAGGTTATGTAAACATATATATATACATATACATATATACATACTGTATACATATCTACATATAGCAAAATACCCGCACTTCGCAGCGGAGAAGTAGTGTGTTAAAGAGGTTATGTAACCATATATATACATAAACATATATACATATATATACATATCTACATATACACATATCTACATATACATATATATACATATACACATCCACATATACATATATATATACATATACAAATTTACATATCTACATATATATATAGATATATAGATATAAATATAGAGATACATATATACATACATACATTCACATATATATATATATATATATATATATATATATATATATATATATATATATATATATATATATATATACTGTATATATACATATCTACTTATTGGCTCCTAAATATAGAGATACATATATACATACATACATTCACATATATATATATATATATATATATATATATATATATATATATATATATATACTGTATATATACATATCTACTTATTGGCTCCTGTATGTAGGATATAGCGGGTTGGATAATGGATGGATGGACATCTGTATGCATAGCCCTATTTGCCCGTTTTCGTTTTTTTTCTTTCTTCAGTAATATTTCAGTAAACCCGGAGCTTGTCAGTTCAAATCCTGGTACTGACACCACTGTGTGACCCTGAGGAAGTCACTTCACCTGCCTGTGCTGCAAAAAAGAAAAGTAATGTAAGAAATTGTACCTCAGATGTTCCAAGTTGCTGGAATAAAGGCATAAGTAAAATACAGTGATCCCTCGCTATATCGCGCTTCGTCTTTCGCGGCTTCACTCCATCGCGGATTTTAAATGTAAGCATATGTGAATATATATCGCGGATTTTTCACTGCTTCGCGGATGTCTGCGGTCTACAGTACGTGTGCTTCCTCAGTTGATTTGCCCATTTGAATTCAAACAAGGGACGCATTTGAATTCAAACAAGGGACGCTATTGGCGGATGGCTGAGAAGCTACCCAATCAAAGCATGCGGTTAAGTTCCTGTGTGCTGCTGATTGGCTCAGCAACGGAGAGCTGCAGTAACCAGGAAGTATAATCTCACTCATTCAGAATTAATGCACGTTACTGCTAATGCTTCAGGATTGCAGAAAAGGTAAAAGTTTTGGATATGTTGAAGGAAGGGAACAGCTACACCGCTGCAGGACACCATTACAGCATCAATGAGTCCACGATTCTTTTTATTTAAAAAGGAGGAAAAGCATATAAGATCTACGGCCGCAGTGTCCTTTAATCAGGGCGCAAAACGAGTTGCAAGTGGACGTGATAAGGCAGTAGTCTGGATGGAATCTGCTTTAGGGATTTGGATTGAAGAGTGATGGAAGAAGAACAACGGCGGTGCTAAACAGTCGCCTGAAGAGGCTCCTTTAGAAGAGCTGTAACGCTATCCTTTGTTGTGCAGTAAAATTAAACTCATCGTTATCGGACAAGTCGTCGTGTCATTGTTGGTGAGTAACCATAATTAATTATTTACGTACAGTACTTATTACATGTACATAGTTTAGTGTCGCTGTACACACATTTTACTGTATACAATTTTTCTTGTATTGTACGTATTTATTGCTGGTGGCCTGTCTGTTGTAATGGCTGTAACGTATTGATATCGGAGACGCTCGATATCTTTAAAATAATATTTAGGTTTTACTGTATGTAAACTGTGTTTACATACATAATTTCAATGAATCTTACCTAATATCTAAGAGAATACAAAGGGTTTATGCTGTGTAACTGTGCGTGAAATGTTTATAATAGTGTGGGAGAGTTTATAAGGGCTTAAAATATATAAAAATAACCATATAAACATATGGTTTCTACTTCGCGGATTTTCTTATTTCGCGGGTGGCTCTGGAACGCAACCCCCGCGATGGAGGAGGGATTACTGTAGATAAATATGTATTATACACATAGGAACTATTAATTTATTTTCAGTTAAGTCATCTGCAGCAAACTTTTATAAATGAGGGTTTCTCATTTTTAGATAGTGCAAACTGTTTCTTCTTCATTGACATTTTCTCTTGGAGAGGTTTTTTCATTTCATTGAAAATTAAAGCAGCAGCTGCCAAAATATGTAGCTTTCTTATTAATTTTTCAACATTGTGTAAAATAAATTTATAAAGTAACATAAAAGGTTTAAATACTGGTTATCCTTTTACACTAAAATATTACTAAAGAGAAACAAAAAAAGTAAAATAGATATGTTCTTTTTCTTTAAGGAGATTAAATATTACTGAAGAAAGAAAAAAAAAATAAAACAGCCAAATGGGGCTATGCATACGAACTTAAAAGGTTTAAATAAAACAGAAATATATATTTTATTTTTACTTGCTTAACTTGTGGAGGGTGTATCCTGTAGCAAAGCCCTAACTTTTTCGTGAAAGCCCGTTTCAGTCAATAAGTCTTAAAAAAAGGTGTAAAGATATTGACAATAAGCTAAGCAAACCCAGGAAGACATGGAATCGTTTAAATCAAGTATCATTACATCTTCCTTTCTGAAAGAGAAGTAAGGCAGTACTTATAAGCTTACATATTTATATATAGACATACATACATATATATATATATCTATATCCGAAGCCGTGCAAGCACACTCTTGAGAATGCAACGTATAGTTGTACAGAAGAAAAGCAATCTTGCCTCAAATGAATGGCAACCTTTTGTAGGTCTATGAACTTAATTTAAACTTTAGGTTTACACGGTGCTTTCTTTCCGAAGTACCTGCACTCATGAATATGTCTGTATGTGTCAGTCGGTCAAATCCACGCGCTTCGCACTGGCGAAGTACCGCTTTTAAATTTTTATAAGAAGAGAAGAAAACCTTTTTAAATTGAGGGAAAATATACTAATAACAGTTTGTTAAGGATCTGTTTTTTTTGTGAAGCTGCCTTCACTCGAGTGATCACTTCGAGCTGACTTGTTGGCCAACTATAAGCGTTACCTGGTAGGTAACCACCCATACAATCAGATTGTGAATCAGACTACGAATGCCGTGAATGTAATTACCCCAATCTACATGTTGTCAAATAAACGAACCACACGCCGTGGCGCAATTTTAGGGGCTTCGCCTGTAGCGCTGACGTCCGAGGTTCGATTCCCGTAAGGGAGTGAAGTGAGTGGCTGGTTACCTACCAGGTAACGCTTATGGTTGGCCAGCAAGTGAGGTAACATCAGCCACGGTGCCTTCAGTTGTGAGAAGCAGATCATAGAATGGTTGAAAATAGTTTACTGTCAAATAATGCAAAGAGTACGCGACACGTCTTTCCCCCTTATTCTTGGCTCATCAGGCATACACACTCACTGCACTCGCTTACGGTAATCGAACCTCGGACGTCAGCGCTAGAGGGGCTTCGCAGCGGTGAAGTATTGCTTTTAAATTTTAATTAAGAAGAAAAGAAAACCTTTTTAAATTAAGTCTTAAAAAGAGGTGTAAAGATATTGACAATAAGCTACGCAAACCCACCAAGAAATGCAATCGTTTAAATCAAGGCGCGAGTCGAAAAACACCATCCCATAATATTAGTTAACGATTAACACATTTCTATATGTATTGTAAGCATACAATACAACTGATAATATGTTGCGCTTATTTATCTGGTGTACCGACATTTTTGCGTGTTTAACGTCTGAAATGTAACGTGGTTTGTGCCCTTCAGAATGAAAACAGTTTGCATTTACCTTTTTAATAAAAGGTGAGCTTTTAAGCCTGAGAAATCACCCCTTAAATGCACACGTTTAATTGCACATGTGTTAATATGTATGCTTACACAGTATTAAAAGACACTCAAAAATTAACGTCATTTACCTTCGTTCCCGCGTTTGACTCGTGCTGTAAATCTCTTCCTTGTTTTTAGTTCACATGATTACGTAGGAGGCGTGATGACGCGATACGTGACTCCGCCTCCTCCATTAGAGTATATGGACAAAAAACAGGTTCCAGTTATGACCATTACGCGTAGAATTTTGAAATGAAACCTGCCTAACTTTTGTAAGTAAGCTGTAAGGAATGAGCCTGCCAAATTTCAGCCTTCCACCTACATGGGAAGTTCGAGAATTAGTGATGAGTCAGTCAGTCAGTCAGTCAGTCAGTGAGGGCTTTGCCTTTTATTAATATGTATAGATTATTGTTATTTTGTGTTAATGTTCCATTTTTCTCCTGTCCTTCTTTGTGTTCACAATTGCAGGCTCTACACACTATTGATGTGCCCCACCATTTGGACTTGCACTTTTAATGTGCCATATACTCAAAATGGACATTTTTAAATTCTCATGAGATGATTTTTCCTTTTTGCATCTTTTTAAAAATACTATCGAATATAACAAATACATTCATACTGTACATTAAGGTTGTGACAGCATAGGCAAAAGTCATTACTAGGTATTTTGTGAGTGCCTTTAGGTGTGCACCAATATTATAAGCACAGGTACATTCATGTCTTGATTAGCAGCATTATAAACACACTCAAAAACACAATGCACTCCCAACCACCAGTTACCCTAATATATGGTGCCATAATCTATATATATATATAAGGCAAAGCCCTCACTGACTCATCACTAATTCTCCCACTTTCCATATAGGTGGGAAGCTGAAATTTTGCGTCCCCTAAACTGTATATATAGATAGGGGAAACCCCTCCTCACTATTTCTGCAACTTCCAATAGACATAGGAACGCCAAATTTCCCATGGTCATCCTTTACACTGTACTTACAAACGTTAAGTATGTTTCATTTCACGCTGTACCCCGTAATGAACTTTCGAAAATAACATCTTCTTTTTGGTGGTTCTCACCATTATGCCGTAAGGAACTTTCGAAACTGACCTCTTCTTTTGGTGGTTTCATTCCTTATTTCCGTTAACAGACGATTTATTTCACAGCAGAGACAACCCCTTATTGAAAATATTTAACCCAACCTACAAAATCTGCCTGAAAAGGATGTCTCATGGTTGAGTGAGACAGCTATTCTAACACCAAAAAATGACATGACTTCACATATAAACACCATTTTACTTCACCAACTAACTTCCGAAACAAAAACATAAGTCTGTCGACTCTGTTGTAGAACTAGAGGACGCGATGCACTATCCGGTAGAGTTTCTTCACACTCTTAATCCTCCAGGCATGCCTCCGTATACTCTACTTTTGAAGGTTGGCGCACCAATTATGTTATTACGAAACTTACAACCACCAGGCTTCAGATCAAATCTCTGCACAAGAACCTCATTGAGGCAACTGTCTTCACTGGAACTGACTCAGGGAAAACTGTGTTTATTCCTCGCATCCCTCTCATACCCTCTGACCTCCCATTCCAATTGAAACGCCTCCAATTTCCAGTAAAGGTCTGCTTCACTATGACAATAAATAAGTCACAGGGCCAGACTCTAAAAAAGGTTGGTATTGACTTGACACAAGATTGCTTCTCACATGGCCAACTGTACGTTGCATGCTCAAGAGTAAGCTCAGCAGACAGCTTGGTCATTTTACAGCCCGAGGGCAGAACTACAAACATTGTTTACAAAGAGATCCTTACATCCTAAAAATGCGCATTTCTCATACACAATATTTACAATCATAAATTGAACTCTTTACAATCATCAAATTCACTCTCAATACTAAAATAAGCAGACGACAATTACATTGATAATCATGTTACGTTATTTTTAAAATAAATAAAAATTTCCTTTTCTTTTTCATAACTTCTTTAACATACAACTACTCTGCGGCAAAGCACGGGTATTTTGCTAGTATTGTAATAAAACTTAATATGCAAATAAATTACTGAACTAAAAAAGGCAGCTTTTGAATGATATATAATTTCTTTGTTCAGTAAATTGCTTTCCTTTATTCCAATTTGCTTCATTTGGTTTAGCATGGAGCCATCGGGATATATTAAATACATTTTCAATCAAAGGTAGTAAAAAGTGAAAATCAGCAGAAAGTGTTCAGCCTAGTAATGGCATGGTAAAGTCACTGGGTAGGTGGAAGAGTCCGGTTATCTGAGCCCTCTCATTTATTAAGCTTAACGTCTGGCGTCATGTAATATGAGGCCCAGTTAATGGTAATGTTTAGGAAAATCTTACCCAAAGACTCAGATATTTTTTCACACTGTGAAACTGCACTCCATTACTGCTAAACAAGGCATTATACCTGTCCCAGTGATTCTCACCAAGAAAACAGATATGTGAAAATGATAATCATTGTGTTATTTTATATCTGATCAAGTATTACACCTTTATACTAACTCACACTTTTAAAGAGATAAAAAAAACTGAAAATCACCCTCATTGTTTTTTTAGTAAGAGCTTCAATAACAAATTGCCTACTGTGGGTGATAGTGGGAATCTCACGCTCCACAATCTAAACCACAACTACACCAACACAAGTTCTAAAGTCTCTTTTATATTGCACAGTAACCTACACAAAGGTCCCTTCTTCTCCATCAAAGTAACCAATACAGTCTCCACTCGTCTCCAGAAGCACTTTATTCAACTACTCTACCAACTCTGACTGCCCTGACTGAGAAATGATGGCTTCTTCAAGAGTCAAATTCAAAAGTACTTTATGTAGGTCATAAGCACATCTTGTGGGCACTTTACAGTTATATAGTTGAGGGCATGAGAGCTGTCCCCAAAAGCTCCATCCAGAGGTCCCGAACAGGGCTGTATGCCATAATTACATTTCCTATGCAGCCCTGCAGGAATCCAAACCTGAGCAATACCAGATGATTATTTGCAGCCAGCATATTGGGAGAATAAATTGCCCAGGCAGACAACTATTCACTGCCCTTTTCTTATATTGGCTTCCCATATGTGTCGCCATTCCATCTATCCTCCTTTTTAATACCTTGGATTACTAGTTCTGCAGAGATGAACTCAGTTACTGCTATCCCTCACTTGTGAAGTTTTTCATGCCTGCTTATGTATTAATGCCTGTTGGACTTTTTATAAAATGTTGGATCTCCCTTCCTGAAGAGCCTACTGTGTCTTCTTGTTTTTGTCATGGGTTCATGGTAAATTGCCATACTTCCTCTGCTCTGCTTGCTGGTCATACCTGAGTACAAATTAAGCTTTGGCTTTTTGCAGTATCTATGTACAGAGGATGGTACATTAACACGGTGCAGTGACATTCACAGACCATTTTGCCGGACTGTGGTTCAAATAAGGGATAGGTAGACCTCTGCGAGACAGGATTTGTTGTATTTTAATCCTGGATACAAATTAGTGCCTACTTTTATTTATGTGAAATGTGGATTAAACATCAGGTGCATGGTAATATTTACAACCGTGACAAAACATTTGTCCATGTTTTCTAATTCTGTTAAATGAACAGAATAAACATTATACTACCTCTACTGTGCATGTACTTTATTGTCGTAAAATAACACATCCAAGCAAGACCTTCAACAAAAAAGAAAAAAAAGAAAGAAAAAAACATAATATTTTTATAAATTAGAACATTAATGTACTACGTAAAATTACTTTACATGTACTTCGGTCAAGTGCTGGAACAACAGGTTGTGGAGAGGATAAGGAACACCAACTGGGTTGTTCCATTTATTTAAAGGAATTCCAACAAAAACATACCTCTTTGCATCTATATATTACATACAGAATATATAAGTATTCAGCTGTTCGCTGTGGTAATAAGTGTCAATTACTGAAGTTCTGTCCAGCAGGTCAGTCTATTTGCAAAATATGTCTCCTTCTGGTAGCCAACTTCTTTATATTGCACAAGCTGGTTTGGGTTCAGGTGGAGCATACGGATCACCCCATTCTGAAGTGGCACTCATATTCACCTATTTTTGACAATCGTGCTCTTAATATTGGGGGTCATCTGATCACTTTCCTTGAGTGGTATAAGGCAGGTATTCATACATTAGGTGATATTGTTGATTCCAGTGGCCTTAAACCCTTGCAGGATTAAGCACGGAATTCTCAATTCTAAACTCTTTCTTTTTCTTCTATCTCCAGGTAAGATCAGCTATCAAAGAACAGGGCATTGGTCTATGTGCTCCCCTATCTATACACCCACAAATTAAATTTGCCTGTGAACTTAGCTTGATTCCAGACCTGTCTCTGAATTTTCTGCTATGCTACGTAGTGCAGCAGCTAATCCATTAGCCTTTCACAACGTCTGGCAACGGGATTTGTTGTCTGCTGCAGAGATTTGTTGGGATATCATTTTTGACAGCATAAAGGCCTCCTCTAGAAATCCAGATTATCGGTATGTGCAATTTAGATTTGTTCATTGTACACATAACACACAACATAAGTGTTTTTTTTTTTTTTTATAGATAAGGCCGATTACCCAGACTGTAAATTCTGCCCATCTAAGCTGCTTGCTACCTTTGCATAATCTCTGGGAATGCCCAGGGTGGCAGAGTTGAGGAATCTTGTTGTGAGGGCTTTATCTCCTTTCTGGATATTCAAATACCTGTATCACACACAATTATTGATCTTACTAGATTTCTTCATTTATCTTTCATCAATATCTCAGCTACACATTGCTTCTATTGCTTTAAAACTTCTATCAGTGTGTCATTGGAGAGACCCAAATAGTGTATCTATTAGTCACTGGAAGTTTTCATTTTGTAATTTGATGCTTTTAGAAGGCTCAGCTTTGAGAATTAATGGGGCATCAGAAAATTGCATTAGAAAGTGGGAGGCTATCACTAAGAAAATGAAAACCCAGCTGTGCTATGTTAAAAGATTTTTTTTGTTTGTTTCTATTATGATTTGCATGTTATGATTGGGGGTTTTCTGCCACAGGTGAGTGGGCATTTTGGGGTTGGGGCCATGTTGTCTTGGAGGGGATGGGGGGCTGGTGTTTATGATCTCTCTAACATATAACAATCTTAAGTTTTATGATTTTTCAAACAACTTGTTATTTCTTTTTCTTTGACTTATCTGTAATTTCATATACTGTATGTGTTTCCTATTTTTATACTGCTATGTATCATATCTCACCCTCAATCAATTATTAAAAAAAGACACTGTCTCTGAAAAGACTGTCAAGTTTGATTTTTAGAAAATGCCATTACATTTGACAAATCATTAAGGGTCTCATTGTCCTTTATATTATACTATTTGCATGGTATAGATCTCTTAGATATTTTAGAACAAGTAGAAAATCAAATTCAGATATTGCATGTGTACATTTTGAAAGACAAAAATCTGAATTTTTATCCACTGCTTCCATTTCAGCATCAAAACCTCATTTTCCGGTCTCTTCGTGCACTTCTTCTGTCTCCCCATAATCTTTTTCTTTCCATAACTCTCTTTTTATCTACTTCTTCCTTCAGTGATTCCTTTGCCACCTTTTCTGTTTCAGGCTCTTTACTTCTCTTTTGTGTTACTGTTCCCTGTTGTTCCAAACTCTCGAACCATTCCGTTGTTTAACCGTCTTAAATAAAAAGATAATAATACTTTACTTGTAATAGGCAACATTTTATTTATATTATTATTGGTATATACTGAATGTCTATTGGAATTTTTCAATTTACACTACTAAAATTATAAATGTTATTTTATATATCAAAATAAATTCTAATAATTGCATATTAATCAATAATTCAAAACAAAATACATTTATTGGTGGAGTCCTAAAAAAGTTGGAAATAGGCAGTAAAACAGGCTACAGACAGTTTTGCTATTGTTTAAAACTTCTGTCAAACAAGATTTACTAATCTAATATTCACTCTTGTGAGGCATTACACCCGTATTAGATAGATAGATAGATAGATAGATAGATAGATAGATAGATAGATAGATAGATAGATAGATAGATAGATAGATAGATAGATAGATAGATACTTTATTAATCCCAAGGGGAAATTCACATATTACATATTCATATTACTGAGGCATAGTAGAATGTAGCCTAAAGAGGTGACTTTTTAATCACCCTTTACCCCTTAAGCTGTCAGCTGTGACTCAGTTATGAAATAATTTACTCTCTTTAGCTGCCTCCCTAAATTCATTCATTTTTTTTAAAGGCACTTCTGTGAATAAACCATACTATACAAATCAAATGCAAAACTGGCTTGACTATTCAATTAACTATATTTTCTTGAGGAAAGCTCACTATGTCCCAACATGTCCCTATGTCTTGAAGTGAGCAGATATACTTGTAGACATGGAGACACCAGGGATTTTATACTTTCCTTGGTTTCAATGTACTTGAATCGAAGGGCTAAAAAAAGATGTGCACTCTAAAAAAGTTATTTTGTAAAATTTGCAATACTTTTGAAAGTGGAGAATGGCTGATAAGCACAACAAATCAATTAGGAAAACTGGTGTTACTACATGGGGGTGACACGGTGGGACAGTGGGTAGTGCTGCTGCCTCACAGTTAGGAGACCTGGGTTCACTTCCCGGGTCCTCCCTGCGTGGAGTTTGCATGTTCTCCCCGTGTCTGCGTGGGTTTCCTCCCACAGTCCAAAGACATGCAGGTTAGGTGCACTGGTGATTCAAAATTGTCCCTAGTGTGTGGGTGTGTGTGTGCACCCTGCAGTGGGCTGGTGCCCTGCCCGGGGTTTGTTTCCTGCCTTGCACCCTGTGTTGGCTGGGATTGGCTCCAGCAGACCCCCGTGACCCTGTAGTTAGGATATAGCGGGTTGGATAATGGATGGATGGATGGTGTTACTACATGTGTGGCTTGTGTGTACAGACATTACAGACACCTTCTACGTCATGAAAACCATCACAAACAGCAAATATTTAATATATATTCCTATATTAACTAATAACATTATCATAGATCATCCTTTATTTCCAAATAGGATAGTAAACAGAAGTCTACCTCCAAAGATTCACAAGAAGAGATCAATTACTTATGGGATAATTGGGCATTTGGCCCAATTAGCAGGAAAGGAGAAGGGGCTTAAGCCAGTGCAGTGACCCCTTTGTGCACATCCCTGACAGGGAATGTTCAATATTATGAACAATACTTTTTTACTATTATGAATGTACTCTTTCTTAAAATATTATAGGAATTCCTTCTCACAGATGTTTTGGTCATTTTTTTTTAATACCTTAAAATCTGATTTTGCCATTAGATTTGTGATTGATGGCTTAATCTTCTATAGTCTATAAATTTATTTGGACCATTTTCACTGCCATTTTGTTTGTTTATATTCACCGCCATTTTGTTTTTCCATTGATAGGAAAACATCCCACATTGTTGAGGGTGTGTCCTCAGAGGTCAGAAAAGTGCTGGGTTTATTAGGTCATCAAAGAATTCACTTCATACCAAGTTTGCTGATTCAAAAACATTCATTTTTGAGGCATTAAATCCTATTACTTTTGCTTCTCTGGTTTTTCAGTTTACTGTAAAAAAGTATTTTTCGACTATTTTTTTGCTTTTGACTGTTTTCTCCCAGTTACTTCTCAATAGTTCTTCCTGGCTTGCCTAACATAACATCTTCTTTTAGTTTTTGTCACATAAATGTAAACGTTTCCGAAGAGACCATATGGCTGTTGGTGGTGGATAGATACAGTATGTTCTAAGGTAGCTCTTTGAGGCTATCTTCTTTCCTGTTTTTATCACATAACTCCTTTCAAAATCCCAATATATAAATATTTCTATTAACTCCGGGCATAACTTTAGATTATGTGTCCCTAATTATGCTGTACTTACCATGTAATTACCTGCATAATTATAGAGTAACTAAGTGTTATTACCTTGTACGTACTATGTAATCCAGTGTAATTAAGTAATCAATTGTAATGTTACTCCACAAGTTTTATAAGTACGTATGTGTATAAATTGTGGAATAACAATTTCAATTGATTGCTTAACCACAGCGTTACATTGTACTACACAGTAAACAGAAGGAATCTATTTATCTATTTAAACCTAGTCTATCAAGGCCACTTTCTGTGTGGAAATTAAGATGTTTCAGCTTTTTGCCATGAGAGACTCCATACAGCTCACTTCTCAGGCAGAGGTCACTTTGCTTAAGAAGTAGTTTTACAAATAAATTCATATGTTGGGCCACCAAGACAGCAAATTAAGGTGCCAGGATTCCAAACCGAACCTTTCACTTCCATATTACTAGATATAGAGAACAAAAATAAAAAAAGTCAGGGTCCATATATTAGGTGTAAAGGAAATGCAAACATGTCATATAATTTTTAGCACAGTTTTATGTATTCCCATCCTTTGTGATTTTTTTTTCTGGTGGTTGAAAGATGTCACAGAGTATATTGGCCCAATGGATGTCCGTCATACCCAAGTATCCTGATACATAGGTGTCTTAGCTATGTTAAATGTTAAACAGTTATCTATGGTCCTGACAAATTCCCAATCCATTGTGTGAGTGTCAAAAATGAATCCTGTTCTCTGATTACAGTCAAAAAAGAAACAAAGAAAGAAATCATACCTCTAATGAAAAAGGTCATGAAGTGAGATTACAGTTGTTTCTCTTGTTCCTGGCTCTACTTAGGTTCACTCGTGTAAACTTATAATTACCCAAGCTAAGCTCTTAATCCTATTGACAATGTCTTCATCACCCACACATTCTTCCTATAATAACTAGCTCTTCCCTATAACTTCATAACATTCTCTTCCCTGTAACTAAAATAAATAGTTCTCTGTAGCTAAAATAATTAGCTCTACTCACTTTCTGCTGTATTGCAGTGACTGTCAAGTTCACTCCTAGGGTCCCACTGTGCGTTCAAATTTCCATGCCAATCAACTTCTGCTTTTAATTGGACTCATACATTAATTAAGCAAATTCTCATTTCAGAATTTCTGTGAAACAGTAATCACAAAACTGGACTAAGTAAATCTTTACTAGAATATAGTAAGCATTTACGTATACTATGTCACATGAGGATGATTAAATGTTTGCGATATTTTTTAAGGTTTTTATCAACAACATCATCATTATCATCTTGTTTTCACTCTACTTTTCCAGGTGTTCTGATTAGTTAACTTGTTATTTATTACCTGGATTTTATTAGTGGGTGTGACATTGAAGTAGCTGAAGATTTTCAACGTTCAATGTCACTTGCCCTAGAAAAATGACAATGAAATTAAGAGAGAAAATATTTAAGTCTATGGAAAAAACACAGATATTTCTACATTTCGTATAAATAGACATATCACACTACTGCACTTTTCTGAATGCAGAATAACAGTGGAAAGGAATAAACAGCTCAATTATATGTAAAGTTAAACTGAATGGAATACACATTTGCAGCCACAGTGAGCACCAGGACTGAATTTGAAGACCACCTGACTGGCAATGGGTATTCACATAATAAACAACATACAGCCACCACCATGCAACGACAGTCACAAAATGATGACAAGCCTTCAAAATGCAACACAATGGCATTATCAGAAGAATAAGATAATGTATTAAAATACAAACTACAAGTAATTTCAAAATTGAAAACAAAATAGTTGTAAAACAGTAATTAGAACGTGGAATGTTTGTGGAGTCCTGCTTCTTTTCCTTTTGTGGTGGCATGGGTGGACTCTGTGCTGCTTCACAGCACGATTGAAAACTCTTGACTATCTGGTGTGAAAAATAAATTCAACATTGCAATTCTGCAAGAAGCTAGACAAATTAGCAAAGGACATCCATCAAATTGAAAATGAACACTACTGCATACCTGCCTGTAGAAGCTCTTGTAAGTGGGACGAGATTATTCTATTTAGTTCAAGCTGCTCCTCAAATGGTTCATCTCAGGCTCTAACAATGTCAACACATTTTGCTACTTGTTGGTGAAGATAGGTTGTAGAGAGATTACTTTGTGCTCTATTTACTCCTTAGCTCCATCTCTTTCCTCATTCCTACTGAAACTACTTTATCTACCATTGTACATCAAACACCACTCACTCCCTTTGCAACTTCACCTCAAATTTAAATTCTGTCAGTTCATAATATTTTATTAATCTCTCTGATAAGAAATTGCTTTTTCATTTATAATATCAATATTTGACAAAATTTTTATTTCCAAATCACTTACCTGTTCAGATATTCTTGCTTTATTTGCTTCTGCTGTCCTTTCTAGTTATATTTATTCCTGTTGTGTCCTACTCACTGGAGGATCAGGTCTCAGTGTCCCTCACATGACGTATTCTTGCAGACAACTTTCCTATAGATTACAGGAATAGATTTTTATTAATATTTCCTGCGTAGATGACTCTGCATTTGTTTGGCTGGTTGTTATCTGTTATGATTTTAGATTTATAGAGCTGACAGTATGACTGTAAGCTCCACAAATGACTAGATAATAACTTAATTGAGTAATTATTTATGCAAAATCATTTGATTGAAAACCATTTTAAAAAATTAAACCAAGAAGTGACAGACCAGGGCCTGTAAAACTCTTAAATAGGTGCCCAGTTGGATATTCCATTAACAGCATGATTGGGAATTTAAGAGGAAAAGGCATGAAACAAAGAAAAACATGACAATCAAATAACAAAAGAAAGAAAAAATATAATGCCATTTACAAAGAAAGTCTAACAAAAAGAAATTACTGCAATTTTATTTAAAAATAAAACCAACAAAATAAAAACAAGCAAACAACCATGGAGAAGAATGAAGCAATGAATGGAGCCCCAACAAAACCACAACATAAAGGGTGAGATATGAAATTAATCATTTGGTTCTTCCAGTGGTTTTCCTTGTTTCAGGCAGCAGAAGATTTCAGAAGTTGAACTCTGCCTCTCGTCTATAGATATCACAGCTTGGTCTCTTCTGTTTCAAGAGATAGACATCTGTAACATTGCTCCCCTGGTAGCAGTGCTATTTAGCTTTTTTATTATCTATCCAAGATATCCTGTATTTAATCAATCTGAGAGGACTAAATTTAATGTATATTAAAAACATGAGCAGGAGACTAAGGAGTCAGAAAGAAAAACAAAAGGTATCTAAAAGTACATCAAAGTCTAAGCCAACCTCATGTTACAGCCTGCCACAGACTGGAAGAGACAGGCAAAAGGATGGATCAGTCAGGATTTCACACTGCAGCATTTATTCCAGCCAACAACAAATGTGGACGCAAAACTGCGAGTGAGGCGAGCAACGAGGATTTGCCAATCTCAGGTGGGATATTGGAATTGGGTATGGCCTCTTTATCCCTGCTATAAACTACAACCAACTCCGCCCTGTGAGTTACCAGAATCAACTCCAACAGGATATGCAACTCCACTTTTGGAGCATGGAGAAGACCGAAATGAGCTGAAGGCATTGATTACCATGCTAGGAGAAAAAATAAATGATGTAAAGGAGGATATACACAAGAGAATGGACAGAATTGACATCAGAATGGACAGGAGAATTGACAAACTGCTCCAGGATATGCAGTCGTGGCCAAAAGTTTTGAGAATGACACAAGTATTGGTTGGCACAATGTTTGCTGCTTCAGTGTTTTTTGATCTTTTGTCAAATATTTATATGGTATACTGAAGTATAATTACAAGCATTTCATAAGTTTCAAAGGCATTTATTGACAAGTGTATTAAGTTTATGCAAAGAGTCAGTATTTGCAGTTGTGGCAGTGAAAAATAAGTGGCTTGGGGAACAAAACATCGAAATTTTGGGTTCAGGGCCAGGAAACTCCTCAGACCTTAACTCCATTGAGAACTTGTGGTCAGTCCTCGAGAAGCGGGTGGACAAAAAAAACCCACAAATTTTGACAAACTCCAAGCCTTGATTATGCAAGAATGGGCTGCCATCAGTCAGGATTTGGCCCAGAAGTTGATTGACAGAATGCCAGGGTGAACTACAGAGGTCTTGAAAAAGAAGGACCAATACTCCAAATATTGACTCTGATATAAACATAAAGTGTCAATAATATCCTTTGAAACTTATGAAATGCTTGTAATTATACTTCAGTATACCATAGAAACATCTGACAAAAATATCTAAAAACACTTTGTGAAAACCAATACTTCAAAAACAACACAGAGAAATTAAAGTAAAATCGAGAATAAAATAAGAGTACTTGATGATCACCTGGAAGAAGTTAAGCAGACGTTTATGACTCGTTTTCAAGAAGCTGAACAAATGACATCCTCTGCTGACAAAAAAGCAACTGCTATAGAATCTGAATGCAAAGTGCTCGGTGGTAAACTAGCTGTGTTGGAAGACAGATATAGAAGGAGCAATATCAGAAGGTCTCCCTGAAAACTGTAAAAGTCCAAACCCAGTGAAATTCATATCTAAATTATTTTCTAAAATAACTGGAGAAGACCTTAAAGTGGGCACTGAGATTTCAGCAGCTTCTGAAATGTATGTGGCCATGTATGTGGCTTGAATGTCTCAAAATGGAGAAGCCTGATTGTCCAATTTGACAAACTACGTTTTAAAGAAAACTTGATATTAATCCTCAGAAGAAATAGATTATATTTGAAAATATTTTCCCAGATTTCTCATCTTCAACAGCTGCCAAATGAGCTGCATTCTACAGCACTAAGCAGCGCTTACGCAAAGGTAAAATCAGATACAGCCTCTTATTTCCAGCCAAATTGAAAGTGATTACTAATGACCAATTCTGCATCTTTAGTTGTCTTGAAGCAGAAAAAGAGCAAAACACACTGATCCAGACATCATCCAAAATATGAATACAAGTCATATCATGTCCTAGTAATGCAATGAAGATTCTGCTTGCAACGTGGTCTATCTGTAATGCCACCTTTCCCACAACTATACATTCTTTTTCTTTTTTGGCCACTTTTTCAGTTACTATATTTATTATAAAATTTATTCTATAAAATACAAATATATTTTGGTAAACATTAAGTATTTTTTTATTTGCTAAGAGGACTATTTAACGTCATACCCTATGTTTATTGCATCTGGACTGTCCTACCATAAGATATCTAAAATTTAGTCCTTTCTACACCACTGCTTGGGGTTTCTTTTGTTCTTTGTCTAGGCATGTCAGAGGACTGGGACTAGCCTCACTTGGGGAGATAAATTGGGGGAATGGCTGGCAGGGGAGAGAAAGAGTGCAAGTTACTTCTTATCTATTTTTTAACCCCAAAAGCTGAAAGCATCGACATAATAATAGGCTCCTTAGCCTATTACTTAGCCTAATACCTGGCAATAATATAATAGATTAAAGCTATTGTACAGTATGTAACAATGTAGTACCATTACTTAAGATTACAAATGTCCTTAACACTAGAATTACCAGAGCCTACGAAAAAACTCGTATATCCGGCCCACCTTAAATCGCTTCTTAAATCCGTTCACACCTCTCCGCCAGCATCCTTTGTCCTCTAAATGTGCTGATAAAAGACAAGCTGCCAGCAGCCGGCTATTCCATCCCCCCACCGACTTAGAACGTGAGCGAAGTTTTCCCAGCTCACGCCTTGATTGATTATGTGGGAGTGAAGTGGAGTTTTACAGTGGAAATAAGACATCATTATTCTAAAGTAATCTATGTAAACACATTGTTAAAACGGAAACTTTTTCATATTTTAGTAATAAATGTTACAAAATGTAGTAGGCATAAACTATAGAATATATAAAGCCCGAGTTCCAAAGATCAAATAAACACTTTCACAAAAGCTTCAAGATCGGGGAGGGGTGATGTTAGAGCGCCTGCGCTTATTCAGTGCAGCAAGGACAACGCACATGTTCTTTTTTTCTTTCAGTACACGTGGCTTCCCTGTTTATTTATACATCTAGTGACTTCTCTGCCTGTCTGTCTCTCTATTACGCAGTGCTCTGTCTGTCTGTGTGTTATGGATCTTAAAAATAAGTTATAAGGACAGTTGTTCCTGTTAATTGCAGTCTCAATTGTTAAAAAATATTTGAAAAGGAGCATCCCACATGAAAATATAACGATCTCAGTAACTGACAGTGCATACCAATGTATAAATTTTATGTCCGTTTGAGGTTTAAAAGAAAAGAAAAAAAAAGCAACACTTCATCCCCAGCGGGGATTCGAACTCAGGTCTGTGAGGCAAGGAAAAGCTGCTCTGTGCTAAGAGGCAAATCTTAGTGCGCTACGCCACAAAAGCTGTTGAATCATTGTTGAAGCTTTTGTGAAAGTGTTTATTTGATCTTTGGAACTCAGGCTTTATATATTCTATAGTTTATGCCTACTACATTTTGTAACATTTATTACTAAAATATGAAAAAGTTTCTGTTTTAACAATGTGTTTACACAGATTACTTTAGAATAATGATGTCTTATTTCCACTGTAAAACTCCACTTCACTCCCACATAATCAATCAAGGCGTGAGCTGGGAAAACTTCGCTCACGTTCTAAGTCGGTGGGGGGATGGAATAGCCGGCTGCTGGCAGCTTGTCTTTTATCAGCACATTTAGAGGACAAAGGATGCTGGCGGAGAGGTGTGAACAGATTTAAGAAGCGATTTAAGGTGGGCCGGATATACGAGTTTTTTCATAGGCTCTGGTAATTCTAGTGTTAAAAGTTCAGAAGCACTATTTCTCTGACCAGTGAACTTTGTGAGCTGGAATGTCAAAGGTCTCAATCATGATCTAAAGAGAAAAAAAAGTAGTTTCTTACCTATCAGGCCTAAATGCCAAGATAGTATTTTGGCAGGATACTCATTTAGACCAATTTTGGTTGCAAAGAGATTGGATTGGTCAAATCTTTCACTCCAGCTATACAAAGAAAACTATAGGTATGGGAATCTTAATACATAAAACAATCCCATTTATGGTAGTAAACGTAGTACCTGATCTTGAAGGGTAATATGTCATGGTGATGACTAATTTATTTAAATCTAAAATAACTTTGATAAATGTCTATGCAACTAATGCGGATTAAAGAGGTTTCATCCAAAATGTGTTTGCATCTATTCCTAATATGAACACTCATAAAATTACAATGGCCAGGGACTTTAGTTGTGTTTTAAGTCGAGACCTAGATAGGTCATCAACTACCGTGGTGATAACTTCTAATACTGACAAAATAATCACTCAGTTGTTTATGGATCATAACTTCTCAGACCCATGGAGATTTTTAAATTCAAACTCAAAAACATATGCCTTCTTCTCATCAGTACAGTATAGTTATTCAAAAATGAATTATTTCTTTATAGATAAAAATTTACTTCCCACTATCAAATCTTGCAAGTACGATGCTATTGGATCACGCCTCTCTGATCATTGAGCTTAAATCACTATACCCTACACACTCATTTCATAGCTGATGTCTTAATCCAATGTCATTAGCAGATGAAAACTATACAGAATTTATTTACAAGAAATTTGACTGTTTTAGAGACAAATGTATCCTCAGAAGTCTTGCCAGGAATACTCTGGGAAATTATGAAGGCTTTTTTAAGAGGACAGATTATTTAATATCTTTCCCACAAAAATAAATTGAAAACCAAGATGGCATCTGAGCTAATCAATGAGAGCATTCCAGGGGCCTCATGTATAAATGGTGCGTACGCACAAAAATGTTGCGTAACAACGTTTCCACAATCAAATCGCGATGTATAAAACCTAAACTTGGCGTAAAGCCATGCACATTTCCACGGTAGCTCATACCCTGGCATACACTCGGAGTATTTATATCACTCTATCTGAGTAGGGAATCACAGCTGTACAGCAGCTGACCAGAAAGAGAATTAACGGTATACAGCATCTAGCACACGCTGCCTCAGCCATGCTGTCTATTGAACTGCTCTCATACGGCAAACGCTTTAGAGCCTTTCCTGTACAGAAACAGTTTCATCCCAAGAACTATAAACACACTCAATCAGTCCATCAAGTGCTCCTTGTAGAACTGTTTGTACCTATAAGTACAATTACCTCACTGTAAACTTGCGATAGTTATAATATTGCACAACCTGAGCCACTTTATAAAGCGTGTATTTACTATGACGATATCATTTTTATGATGAAATGCAACAAAATATGTTTATTACATTATACAGATAAAACCTTAACTTCATTTAAATAATCTACTGTATATTGTTAATAATTAATTAAACATGTGAGGACACGGTGCCGCAACGCTAGCAAG
Source organism: Erpetoichthys calabaricus (assembly GCF_900747795.2). NCBI lineage: Eukaryota > Metazoa > Chordata > Cladistia > Polypteriformes > Polypteridae > Erpetoichthys > Erpetoichthys calabaricus. Next base: position 213,411,022 of record NC_041398.2, on the reverse strand, counting down.
GTGCTGGCGCTCCGTTCACGGATTGTTCCTGCCTCGCACTGTATTCTTGCTGGTGCTGGAAGGTTAGATGGATAGAATAATTAAACACGTACTACAAGGATATTTCAATGTTCCTTAAAAGTTTTGAAGAATCGGTGTTCTAAGCTTACAGATGGCTTAACGTCTATTACAGAGCTGATTGTGTGGCGATTGGGTATTCGGAGAAAGAAAAGTAAGGACAGGAATTAGGGGTTAGTACATTTGAAAGAGACAGTACTGCTACAATAAAGTATTTCATCGAAGGTTGCGTATGGTGCAGCAAGCATCTTGCGTGAGACATGAACAATCACTGTGCCACCGTGTTCCCATGTTTAATAACATGCTTTAACTCCTATCATCATGAAAATGATATCATGTATACATCTCAGTATTTTAATTATTCAGAGAGCTGTAATATTATGAATGTAATGGGTTATGTGTCCTGTCGGAGGAAGAGAAGGCCCGGAAGCACGTAGTGATTCTCACACATGGAGCACATAGAAGATCAAATACAAAACAAAGCGTTTAACATGCTACTTTAGTTACGATGGGATTTGAGAAACTAAACATTAAATGATTTTAAGATGAAGTTTATGATGTTCTACTTTAATGACAAAATAAACTACATGATTAAAGTGGAAATTTAGAGATTAAAGTTGATATGTTGTGCTTTTTTAGCCATTGTGTGCCTATTTTTTTTTCTCTCTACCCTAATTTCATATGACACTCAGACGGTGGGCTACAACTTGCCTTTTCACGGCGACTTTGATACGTGACAACTTCTTTTTTATTTTGGGCACTGTGCGACTTTGTGAAGTTGAGCTTTCGAGTTGTTCCAACACTCTATGTCACTTGATCAAGTTCCTTTCATGTTTTCACCGCTGTTTATACCAACAAATAGTACATGTTTCCTTGCCTGCACTTGGTATTCGCTGAAATCCTTCTATTTTCCCTCGTGCTTCTGCCATTGTCTTTTCACAGAAGGCTGATCTTAAAGGCTATTTATATTGATTTACATATTCAAACAGGCGTAATTCTGGGAGGAGTTGGGGCAGGACAGCAGGCGCGTGCACGTGCGTTACTTTTCACACTGACCGGGATTTATGGAGCGGAAGAACGTGGAAGTTGGCGTTTGCACAGATTTATGCATCTGGATTTTTTTGTGCGTAAGCACATTTCCGCTTTTGTCAGCACGAAATATTATAGTGTGAATTCTACGCACGCTTTATGCATGAGGCCCCAGGTGTCCAAAGGAGGCATTTTGTGGGAAAAGACAGATTTTGCAATCAGAATGTAACCTCTTGAAAAACAAAAGAAACAGAACAGCTCATCTTTAAATTGCGACATCATTACTATGAACAAGGATGCAATACTAATAAGATCTTAGCTCAAGAAATTTTTGCAGAGCAATAACAGAAATTACCAACACAGATGCAGACAAAATTATTGACTATAAAAATATAACCCATGCATTTAGACAGTAGCATAAATCATTGAATTCAACTCAGTTTAAAGAAAACAAGACACAATATAATGATTTTTTTGATGCATTACAAATACCACAGCTAGATACGCTTAGTGCAGAGGAACTGGATAAACATCTAACACTCTCAGAATTACTGGATGATATAAACTCACTCCAAAGTGGGAAAGCAGCAGGGCTTGATGGCTACCCAGTGGAATTTTATATAAAAAAAGTCAACTAAGTTAGCTCCACTATTATTAGCAACATTTACAGAAGCTAGAGACAACAAAATTCTACCTCAAACTTTTCGAAAAGCATTACTTACCATCTTTCCAAAGAAAAATAAAGATTATTACAATGAGCATCATACAGACCAATTTTACTTCTAAGTAATGATTTTAAGATGCTCCTCAAAGTTTTAGCAAGAAGGATAGAGAAAGTGCTTGCCTTTGTAATGCAATAAGACAAAATTGGATTTATTAAAGGTAAACATTTAGCTTCTAGTCTTTGGCATTTCTTTAATGTAGCATTTCTTTAATGTAATATATCCACCCAAAAAATCTAACAAATCAGAGATCTTATTATCTTTGGACTTGGGGTGTGAGATATTGGCAAAAATTATATCTCAATACTTGGTCTCATTTATTTACTCAAAATTGAAGTAAAATAACACAAAAACATTAAAATCACCTGTCAAAATATTACTGAGGTCAAACAGTGCACATATAAGTAAACCATTTCAAAGTGGCCCACAAGATTTACAAAAACTATTACGAAAACAAAACTATTATCACAGCATTTTAAACAGACACTTATCCCTAATGTAAAAAAAATGTGATTCCAAAGGGAATAAAATACTAATCATAATTGAACTATAGGGTATGAACATTACAGTCTGGATAAATATAAAATGCTCTGCTAAAAAGTGAACTGTGCAGCATACAAGCAAGAACAAAAATCTAACATGCATTACTACTGTGTAAAAATATAAGGTTCTGTCAAATACTGCACATGAAAAAACTAGCATATGTAAACAAGTTCTATCATATATTACACAAAGATATCAGAAAAAATAAGTTTTACTCTGCTGGCTTAGCTCTCTTTCTCAGAGGTGGGGGTTGTTTTGTTTTCAATCTTATGTTTGTAAAAAATTATTTATTTGTATGGAATGATGTGTGATTTTAATAAAACAAATTAATAGAACAATTATAAAATTCTACTGAGGAAACTTTAAATTTTGTGACAGAAACATCAGTCTGTCCACAGCATAGCAGCACGGTTACATTTCTTCTGGTGCTGAAAGCCCTCTCATAAAGGCTGCTTGAGGCAGGGATGCACAGGTACTTTTTTTGCATGTTTCCCCAATTTGCGGAAATATACTTCTTGTGTTTTCCACTGCTCAAGTAGATTTGCATCACTGTCCACCTTAGATATCATCACGTAGCTCTTGATCTCTTTAACAATGGCAGCGTGCAGAGACTCACCTTCAATGAATTCCCGTGTTTTTTTTAAAAAGCTGCCAAAAGACAGTTTTTTTCTTTTTCACCCAACCATGGTCAGTTCAGAGGTATGTATCAGTTTGCCTAGAACAGTGTAGATTTACAGGCAGGGACAACGTCTCCATTCCGCTTCATCATTGCTTTACATTGTTGTCATTATTGTACATACTTCATACATGAGTCAGGGCCGGATAGAACAGAGTAAGGAGGCAGGGATCTTTGCAAGTGTTTTAAATAATGAAAGAAAAAAGGTACTTTGGAATCAAGGACCAAGGCAGCTTGTGAAATAACACCCACCCATTACGCATATGTTTCTTGCAGAAGTAAAAAATAATCAGTTCAAACGAATTACATGAGACAGTGAATGCATTGACTCTCAAGGCACGATCTTGACAAACTCGATTGTTTCAACTTACACATAATTAAAACAACAATTAAGATGATACATATTGCACACTTGTACTTTGGACTCAGAAGAAGCTTTTGACATGGTTGAATGGCACTACGTATTCACCACATTACACAAATTTGGGTTTGGCCCAAACATATATGCATGGATAACACTACTTTATACCAGTCCAGAAGTCTCAGTCTGTACTAACAACATTATTTCAAACTACTTCAAAGTAGAACGTAGTACTCGACAAGGGTGCCCCAAGGATGTCATTGGCCATTCCCTTTTGAAATGCATCAGAGATAAAGGGGATTACCAGAGAAGGACTTGAACAGAAAATATCACTATATGAAGATGGTATGTACTGTATGTAGCAGACCCACAAACTTCCATACCAGTAGTCCTTGGAATTTCAAAAGATATCTAAACTCAAAATGAAATTGAATAAAAGTGTGGTTTTTTTTCCAGTGAACTCTCTAGCACACAACATTTCACTGGACGCCTACCCATTTAGTAGTAGATTTAGTAGATCAGTTTAAATACCTAGGGATAAACATCACAAGTAAATATAAAGATATTTTTCAACAAAATTTTGCTATTAGCATGGAAGAAATTAAACAAGATGTGAACAGATGGTCTACCCTGCATCTCACATTAGCAGGGAGAATCAATACTGACAAGATGAACATCCTTCCCATGCTTCTTTTCTATTTCAGAGAATCCCCATACACTTCGACATATCGTTCTTTAAAAAATGAGACTCAATTATAAACTCCTCAAATAACTTAAAGCAGAAGGGGGCATGGCACTACATAACTTTCAACTTTAATACTGGGTGACAAATATGCAAACTATAAAGACCAAGGGCCTTATGTATAAACGGTGCATATGCACAAAAATGTTGCATACACCCGTTTCCATGCTCACATCGTGATGTACAAAAACTAAACTTGGCTTAAAGCCGCACACATGTTCATGCCAGCTCAAACCCTTGCGTACGCAAGTTTTTCTATCGGTTTTGCAAACTGCCGGCACCCAGCGTTAAAGCAGTGCTACTGTTCCTGTGTTGTTTCCCTTTATTTTTTAGACTAGCAAAATACCCGCGCTTCGCAGCGGAGAAGTAGTGTGTTAAAGAGGTTATGAAAAAGTAAAGGAAACATTTTAAAAATAACGTAACATGATTGTCAATGTAATTGTGTTGTCATTGTTATGAGTGTTGCTGTCATATATATATACATATACACATATACACACACATATACACACATATACAGATATATTATATATACATATACACATATATTTTTTATATATATATTTTATATATATATATATATATATATATATATATATATATATATATATATATATATATACACACATACATACATACATACATACATACATACATATACACACATAGATGCACTTACAATAACATAGAAATCAATATAAACAACATTAACATCATTATCATATGAGAATATGAAGTAATATATAAGAAGCACATTTCATATAAATATAAATTATTAAACAGTAAAATCTTCTTCTATAATTTGCTACCGTGGCTTTTCGTTGGTCTGTCCAGGATTTTAAATCACCTGTAGCTTGCAAACCGTTTCACCTATTGACTTGAAATCTGGTACACATATAATACGTCACGTCTGCTATCCGCTTTATGGGTGATGATTGTATTACTCTTTTTATGTTTATTTTATTTTAGAATCAACTCCTATCTGCGCACACCAGGGCGGCCGTGGTGAGATGCGTATGGTGTATTCACTCCATGTTATCGTGCATTGCGCTGTCACTGGTATTTTGATAAAAGAATTTGAACAATATATAAGAAGCGTATAAATTATTAAACAGTAAAACATTAACATTTAAGAAGTAAAGTTACATGGAGTACTACTGCAGTGCCTTCGGGTATACCTCATTTTTTGTTTGCCCATTACATGGTTAAATGTATAAATGTTTTGGTGTACCTACCCGAGAACACGCGACATATAACCGAGCGTGGGAGAAGCATGGATTTTAAACACGCGTTGAGTTCATCTGCTGGTCTCCCTCGTGGAATAACTGGTAATGTTTGACTAAAATGTACAGCGAGTAAAACGACATTACCTCCTTTTTTTTTTTTTACGATCTCTGAGATCTTGCTTTTTTCGGTTCAAGGCTTCATAAGCTCTTTTATGTGCCATGGTGTACTTAATAAGTAGTAATTACCCCAAACCATCATCTTTGAATGTTGCAAGACTTTCGCCTTGTATGTAGATCGGGGTAATTACATTCATTGCATTCCTAGTCTGAATCACAATCTGATTGTATGGGTAGTTACCTGGCAGTGTAGGGTTGCCACCCGTCCTTTAAAATACGGAATCGTGCCGCGTTTGAGAATGAAATTGCGCGTCCCGTTTTGAATCAATACTGGACGGGATTTATCCCATATTTTTGTTATAATTTTATTTTTTAAAGCAGCGTCTCATGCAAATCATCCCACACGCATTTTATGAAGATGCCTCCTTTCCTACTTTTGATTGGGTAATACTTGATGTCATCGTTAGTTTGATTGGTGTTTTTAACTGTCCAGTGAGGAGGGCGTGTCTTTTAAGTACAGTCTGCAAAGTGTTGGCACTGAGATGTGGCGTCAGCGCCATAGTTGAAGCCCCTAACGTTGCGGTCAGCAAGTCGGCTAACATCCGCCATGTGCCGTCTTTCAGTTGCAAGAAGCAGATCATAGAATGGTTGAAACTGTTGCCCCTAACGTTGCGCCACGGCATGTGGTTCGTTTATACCTCGTGTGTTCTCATTAAAGTTTTATCTCGCGAATATGTTATTGCAATCCGCAGCGGGAGCGTTTGTATAAACTTAATTTAAACTTACGTTTTACACCGTGCTTTCTTTCCCTTATGAACATGCTTGTATGCTTAACTCGCTCCGTTCTCAATTGTTTAATTAATTTTTTGGTCTTAGCTGTTCGCGGCTCTTCCTCCATTTCCCCCTACTTCGTTCTTTTATCTCGCGAATATGTTCTTGCAATCCTTAACGGGAGCGTTTCAATAAACCGATTGAAAATAGTTTTGCATTTACCTTTTTAGTAAAAGGCGAGCTTTTAAGCCTGAGAAATCACCCCGTAAATGCACACGTTTAATTGCACATGTGTTAATATGTATGGTTACACAGTATTAAAAGACAGTGAACAACGTCAGTTACCTTTGTTCCCGCGTTTGATAAAAGGTGAGCTTTTAAGCCTGAGAAATCATCCCGTAAATGCACACGTTTAATTGCACATGTGTTAATATGTATGCTTACACAGTATTAAAAGACAGTCAAAAATTAACGTCATTTACCTTCGTTCCCGCGTGTGACTCGTGCTGTAAATCCCTTCCTTGTTTTTAGTTCACGTGATTACGTAGGAGGCGTGATGACGCGATACGTGACTCCGCCTCCTCCATTACAGTGTATGGACAAAAAATATGTTCCAGTTATGACCATTACGCTTTGAATTTCGAAATGAAACCTGCCTAACTTTTGTAAGTAAGCTGTAAGGAATGAGCCTGCCAAATTTCAGCCTTCCACCTACACGGGAAGTTGGAGAATTAGTGATGAGTGAGTCAGTGAGTCAGTCAGTCAGTCAGTGAGGGCTTTGCCTTTTATTATTATAGATTCACATCCCTGTTGCGGCTTTATCAAATACACTGAAATTACCGCATATCGTTTATTAGTTTAAGGCACCTGATTGTAATCAACCTGTAACCATATAGTGGTGCACAGAATGGTAAATCTATTCCAAATACTATACTGTGTATGCTTTAGTGTTGTTACTCTCAGTGCACCACTGAGTATTTAACCCACTGTATCAGCGTGGAATCACAGCTCTATAGCAGCTGATCGGAAAGCTCTACCGCAGATTGTGTCAATAGCGGAGAGAATTCTCGGGGTACAGCATCTAGCACATGGTGCCTAAGGCCATACGCACCATCTAATTGAACTGCACCCATACTGCAAACGCTTCAGAGCCTTTCCAGTAGAGACCTTGTGGTTCAGAAACAGTTTCATCCCAAGAGCTCTAAACACACTTAATCAGTCCATCAAGTGCTCCTGGCAGAACTGTTTGTACTTATGAGTACAATTAACTCACTGTAAACTTGCACTACAGTTGTAATATTACACAACCTGAGCCACTTTATGAACCTTTTGCACTATAGGTACATGTATATTGTACTTATGGTTTCATATTATATATGCTTAATTGTTTTTTATTATAATGTTACTGTTATTATTATTACTGTTATTTTATCATTTTGTGGGAAAATAAGTTTATGGAGGATTTGCATATTGAATCTCATTGTACCATACAATAACAATAATACCAATATTGAATTCAATTCAAAAGAAGAAAGCTTGCATTTACATACGATGACAACTGGCTTCTAAGTCGATTCAGATTTCCAAACTCTACCTTCTTGGAGCCCTTGATATAATTTTTAAGATGAAATGAAGTAATTATGTATATTATACGGATACATTTTTAACTTAATTTAAATAATGTATACTGATAATAATTAAACGTGTGGGCACAGTGGTGCATCAGTAGAGATGAGCTGGCGCCTAGTTCAGGGATTGTTCTTGCCTCATGCTGTATGCTTGCTGGGACTGGAGCAACCCTGGATGGATAGATGGATGGAATAATTAAACATGTACTATGAAGATATTTCAGTGTTCCTTAAAAGTTCTGAAGAATCGGCATCTAAGCTTACAGATGGCTTGACATTCATTACAGAGCTTATTGTGTAGCTATTGGTTACTTTGAGAAAAGAAAGAAAGGACAAGAATTGGTGGTTAGTACTTTTGAAAGAGACTGTATTGCTGCAATAAATTATTTCATCGAGGGTCACGCACGGCGCAGCAAGCATCTTGAGGGAGGCAGGAACAATCTCTGGATGGGACGCCACCTCATCGCTACCACTGTGTCACCGTGCCCCCATGCTTAATAATGAATATGATATCAAGTATACATCTTGGTATTTAAATTGTTCAGAGAGCTGTAATATCATATAGTTAATGTATTCTGTGTCCTGTCGGTGTAAGAGAAAGCCCTTTTAATTGATTGATACAAATTGATGAATATACACAACCCTAGTATGCAAGAGAAAAAAAATTCCTGTACTTCTTTATATGCCCAGCTTTGTGCCCCAGTAAATACATATTATAATCAATGTATTAATAATCCAAATGTCCATCAATCACTCAGAATATGAAACCAATTTAGGAAGCACATGATGATTATCACCTTTTTGTTCCCTCTCAAACTAACAGTCTTTAATGTTTGGAAAACGTCGGGGATTAAAACACTTTGAGAATTGTATAATAATTGTATACAGATAATATTTTTGCATCTTACAAAAAATTACACTTCAAGTTTAACTTCCCGTTAACACAATTTTTGCACTAGTTTCAAATCAGAAACTTCGCTAAAAAGAACCTACCTAAGTTTTCACACCTCACACCCATTTCTCTTCCAGAAGAAATACTGATCAGTCTTGAAGACTCAGACAGCATCTCAACAATATATAAAAACATATTAAAATCCCTTCCTTTCAAAGATCCTAGGGTATGGTGGATCTTTCAATTATTATCTCAGAAAAGGAGTGGAAGGCAGCCATGCATAGAATATACTGCAGCTCCATATGCTCAAAGCATTTCATAATTCCACTTAAAACCTTTCAGCGAATTCATTTATCTCATTTAAAATTTTCCATAATATATTCAAGGCAAAATCTAACCTGCAAGTGTTGAAATTGAGCTCCAGCCTCAGTGGGCCACATGTTTTGGGAGAGCAACAAATTAACATAATTTTAGACAAAAAATTTTGAATGCCTCTCAGACACAATCACTCCTAAAACATTAACAGCTATGTTTGGTGGAGACAGCATCTCAATAATATATAAAAACATAGTAAAGTCTCTTTCAAATATCCTAGGGTATGTTGAGGAAGGGATCTTTCACTTAATATCTTTGAAAAGGAGTGGAACGCAGTCAGGCATAGAATACACTCTAGTTCTATATGAGCAAAGCATTTAATCTTTCAACTTAAAATCTTTTTATCAAGCACATTTACCTCATTTAAAATTGTCCAAAAATTATCCAGGTCAAGATTCAACCTGTTAACATTGCAGTCTACCTCCAGCCTCACTGGTCTACATGATTTGGGCTTGCACCAAATTAACATCATTCCACGTATCAGGATTTTGAGACCATAAGCAATACCACCTGGGGACATGAGGGAGTGCTAGTGCTAATCACTTCTCTCTCCACTGCAGTTCCAATGAGCTGTCTGAGGATGGTGGCTAGCACGGCCCACAAGGCCTGGAGAAGGCTCCCTAACCCTAAAAACAGGGGGTCCTGTAAGGAAACTTCAGTTTGGACCAAGACCTCAACAATGACAGAGCTCCTGCTTAAGTGCCCTATTATAGGCTAAGACACTAAGACAGTTTCCCTAATTGAGTGACAAGAATTTGAATATTTTTCATTTTTTCTCTTTTCATCAAATGGGGTTGCCTGAATGGTACCCCAATCTTTCCTCTGGCTTCGTGGTTGACTGTTTGTCCATGTTTAATGAATATATGATGGGTTTACCCCCTTGTGATCAGGTGACACAACACAACTGTTCCAGGAAGTAAATTGTCACACTTCATATAATAATGGTTTGGCTGAAACCTCTCCACTCCTTGGACTAGTATTCAGTTATTTACCCTTAGTTAATTTCAATGTTAAGATGGAACACCGTCACCAATTCTCTGAATGTGGAATGAGCATGGAAAAAAAATATCAGGAAGCAGCATACAAGTCGTGTTCAAAATACAGAAGCACATCAAACTCAAAATGTCAACTGAAACTTAAAAATCAAAGCCAAATGCTAATGCTTGTTCTCACAAAGCATGCGAAAGGCTGGATTCCCTAAGAGACTTTTGCTTTAAGTAACACAGACAAACAAATGCATTTAGTATGTAGAATCATGGACAACAGAAAGTCCGAGACCCCATCCTTCTATGGTAATCACATCACAGGACGTGACCTCCAGATAGAAACTAGGTGCAGAAAAAAAGAAGGATATACATGGTAGGTTAACTTTCAGCTCTAACCTGGCCTGTCATCTACAGTAAATGAATTTGAGCCAAGTCACCATTCAAAACGTTTAGGGCCACTGGAATAATTATTAATACTAAAGGACTAAAACTTTAAAATTCTCCATTATCAGATAGAGTGAAAATGGTTTCATATTTTTAAGAAGGATTCTGCCATAATGGAAGTCATGTTTTTGAAGTTTTCTTTAATGGTTTCATATTATGAACTACAAATACATACAGAATGTTTTGCTTTACTTGTATTTTCTGCTTAGTACATTGTTTGCTAAAATATGAAACAGAAGGAAAACAATGCAAAATCAGCAAAACAAATCAATTGGCAATGTGGAGCTGAAAAGATTATTATTGTATCCTGTAGTATTGTCGCTCTTTTTGTATTCATGATATAGCAAAGGATTGCAGTGTTTGGTGGACCTTTTCTTGGATCAGTGGACAGGCAAGTGGGAGTAGGTGACAACATTTGAATAGCTGCATTTGAATTGTGTGTGCAAAAGTAAAGAAATACAATAACTGTGAACTAGAGAGTAAATTTGGGCATAACTTTATTTCAATTTTGACAGAAGACATGGGGCAGTATTTTTGTATTCACAGAAGATTTGGGTGGGGGCAATGCTTAATTATAAGGAAACTTTATGTTCAAAGAATATATTACTCTTTAACTTAGTTTGTGACATCTTGACTGTATATTTAGAATATAGACTTCAGAATATTTAAATATTAACAGTTGTCACACATGTGTGCATGGGAGGCAGATATAGGGATCAAAAGAACGGTGGCAGAATGAATTAATCCTTTCACTTATTTCCCCACAGACCAAATGCGGGAAACTCTGCCTGGCTCCCATTACATCACTTTTAGTTCTGCCCCAGAAAACGTCACTTCCATACCAACAGAAGAGCCCACCTCCTAATGACCTCATTTACAGTTCTGGTCCCAAGATCCCTCCTCTTCCTGCTTTTCAACTTTATATCTGCCATGTTTTCTAACCTGTTCAACTCTGTTTTGAACTCTTGTCTGTAAAGACCATTTTTCTCAACCTTTTTTGCATTTGCAGCCAATTCACAAGTATACGAGAGAGGCTGGCCCAAATCTCTTTGTTGTATCAAGTCTTCATTATTTACCACACAGTATATGGTGTGACACTACATACATTCATATAATGCTGAAAAAATGAAAAATCTGAAGTTTTCTGATACCTTTTGCCATAAAGGTCCACACTTCTCTTGTGCCATTACTATCTGATTGCAGTGAATTTTGGAAGACATAAAATATTTTAATTGCAAAAAGACTCAAAGTAAGACACAAGATAAATGAACAATTTTCAGTTTTACTTGCAGCCTAATGCTAGCTCAAGCAAAATGACATACATCAGAATATAGGGCAGATAACAAAAGACACAATCATTAGAAAGTAAACATACTTAAACTTGATCTTAACTTCTTGAAACATCTAAAAGCCATGAAGGCACAGCTTCAATATTATCAAATAAAAGTGAGTGGTACAACAGGATTGTGGAAGTTCCTTGTCTGAGGCTCAGGTATTTGTTCTCCATCTATGACCAGATGGCTTGGTTCACTGAAAAGGCCGGGTGGTTCAAAGAATTCAAACAGAGCAGTAGTCAGTAAATAAATGTTTACTTATTTTTGTGTATTTATTTATTTAGCAAATGACTTACAATTGCGAGTTATAATACATTAGAAGGCACAAGAATCAAAAGCAACAGAGAACAAGATAAAAAACTAGCAAGAGGGAGTATCCTGAAGTCTTTGTCAGCAGAACATCCTGTAGAAGAAACACAAAGTTCTTCCAAAATATTTAATACAAAAGTTCATATTCAGAAGATGCCAAAATACAAAAAAAAATAATATTTTTGCAGTTCAAGTAGACATTTTACACCATTGGAGCAACCATTACATGTGACATAATTTTGAGAAAGGGTTGAATCCTCAGAATTTTATGAAGAAAGAAATGCCATGATAAGGTCGTTGAAGAAATATATTTGATGAATAAAAGTGAGGAGTTAATATAATGTTCTTTTTCTGTCTCTCCATGTATCCAAAATGTTCCAATTAGGTGCTTGGTTATTTGATTTTGTGTGTGATTTTCACTTCTAATGTTGTTTTCTACTTTGTGCATAATGCATGCAAGCTAGGTGTGAATTGAGATACTGCATATGTATGTCTGACATTAAATTATGTTTTGCACTGTTATACAAATTATGTATGAAATTTGTAGTACGTTACAGTTCTTCATACTATAAAAAAATGACAAAAAACTAAACAAATATGAAAGGGCAAAAAAACTATATATGATTTACTGTAGCTGTGGACATAAAATAAGCCAGATGTAAGAATAATTTTAAAAATGTGTAAAATGTACCATCTACTTAATACGACAGCTGCGGTGGTCATTTCATTATTGACTGCTAACTCTTTCCAATAAAGTAATGTAATTAAAAAGGATCAGCTGCATTTGACCTATTTTTCATGGTAAATTCTTTTCAGTGGCAACTTGCTTTCTTGCATGCCCTTCAAAACACTAAGAACATCCTGGAAAGCACAAGAACAAAAAAATAAATAAAAATCTAACAATATGTTGCATATACTGTGGTCCCCTATTTGTGTAGAAAATCCATCACACCTTCATGCCATCGTTGCAATGTTGCATGAACAGCTTATAATCCTTTTCCTCCAGCTGCTTATACATTATTTCCAGTTTTCTGAGAATTTATGGTTTATTCATGATTTAGTTACGAGGCTTAAATATCTGTTTCAGAACATATGTCTTTGCACTGTAGGCTAGCATACCTGTGCAGTACACATATTGGATTATTTTACTCTTAAAGCAAAAAAAAAAAATGGTAAAATGAACATATTTTTCACAACTTTTATAGCTGTTTAGACTATAAGTGGACTATATGTCACTGGAATGTCTATTTTCAAAGTCATCCCAAAACAGAAAATGAAATGTGCACTTGTTGGTCTTAATTGTCATTTCAAGTTAATTTTAGGAGGTTTTTTTATATATTTAAGAAACAAATAATTGTTATCAAAGTGTTCCCTGTATGTTTTCACATTAACCTTAAGTGTATATTTTTAAATTCCAGTAACAACATCATAAAAAATTTTCTCACAAATAAAAACATTTTCTGATGGATAAATATTCAGTCCATAAGTAATGCAGATGTTTTCATGTCAAAATAATTGCCACAATTTATTAACAAAACATATTGAGAATATTCATGTTTTAAACTCAAACAGTGACGCCCTTTATTACTTACAGTGCTACCTAAATATCTTATTTAAATCCTGCTGTATTCAAGGGAGGTATTGTGATGAGTTGTCTCTCTGATCTTTTCATTTTTTTTATACCTGCTTAAATTCCAGTTGGTGCAGCCAATGATCTGGAGTTCATCTGTCAGGAATCAGATGTGCAATGTGGCAGCTGTGACCACGGATCTTCCACCATGCTACCCTCATCATTTTATAATACGCCATTAAGTGTATTAAATAAAGATATACTCTAACTGCCCTCACCCACATGGAAATACTATGTGTGTTAAAAGATGATGTAGAAGATGGATTGAAATTATTAAATAATTTCCTCATAAGCTGCCAGAAATGCCAGATATAAAATAACCAAATTATGAATCTTAGTACTATGTCTCATCAATCACTTTCACTTTTGATTTAACTTTTAGCTTCAGCAATTATTTGGTAAAGTTAATTTGCATTTAAATCAGAAATGTACAACCATTAGAAGTAAAACTGCATCTACTGCATTTTCAGAAACCTTTACAGGCAGATCTGGCTTTCTTTGATTTATTTAAAATATTTTTATCGCTCATTTATTTTCACACCCTGATTATTCAACTGGAAGTGCACATTTACTCTCACTCATAAGGTGCAAATTTAGATTCACTATTCAGTGTAACCTGCACATCTTTCTAATGTAGAATGAGACCAGAATATAGACAAGTGTGTAAACTCAGCACGGACAGTGCCAGAGTGGTAAGGCAGTATCACTAATCTGTTATCTGCTACCCCACTGTGGACAAAGACTTCAATCAAGCCAGGCATAGACCTTGTAATATCCACTCTAAGCAGAACCCCAATAATGAAAGTCACATCCTACTGGTCCTCCATTTCCACCCTAATACTCGATCTGTCACATTTAAACAAGGTTTCACAAACTGATCCTTCCACATTAGCCTTTTTTTCCTAACACTCATTTGATTTATTTCTGTCGACAACCTAGCTTACTCAAATTGTCATGTGCAGCTCCCTTCACAGAGAACAGCCATATTGTCCACCAGGTACTTTGAGCTGTAACAGGAGTCGCTGTGTCACTTGCAAATATGTTACCAACAATATCCTTGTATTTGATATCTCTGCTAAATTCATTATTAAGTACTGGGCTTCTTGCCAGTCTAGAAATCTTATTTATTGAATTTCCTGTAGAACTTGTCTAGACATCTATAGGGTGGTCCAGATCTAACTATGCAACTTTTAATGCAATGCAATAATTGCATAGTTAGATCTGGACCACCCTGTACTTAGGTGAAACAGGTGAGTCAGCTATCAGACCATTTCAGGAAGCACATTGGAGCCATTAAGATCAAAGTCCTTACAAATAATATTGAAGAACACTTCACATCCCTTGATCAAAGCCACACCGATCTCTCTGTTTTTGTTCTTCCACAGGGCTTGAAAGACACTTTACAAAGAACAACAGAAAAAGTTAAGCTCATTCTCACCCTGGGATCACATATTTCTCAAGATCTTAATGAAGGATTAACTTCTTAATCTCTGGCAGCTTTTTCTCACATACTTTCACCTTCTCCCTTATCAGCCCTGGTTTTGTTCCCTCCAATCCCCGCTGTATAGGTTACCTGCTTTTTCCTTTTTATTTACACAGCTGATGATGGCTATACAGCCGACTTTTTGTTTCTTTTACCTTCTTTCCTTTCAGCCCATAACTAATCTTTAAATCTTTTTTTCCCGTTGCAGTTGAATACTGATCCAGGCCTTCACTAACCCTATTTACTATTACTTGTTTTGGACTAGAGTTTTTATTATGCAGCAAATTTTTCCAAATATGCAACAAATTTCAGTGCAAAACATTATTTGCATTTTGTGTTGCACTAATTAGTCATTTTTTGTAAACCTAAGTGAGAGAAATGCAAATTAGTTTATTTTTAACAGATAACAACAACAAAAATATAAATGGTGTGAAAACACTTTCCTAGTTAGAGCATAGGTGTCTGCTCTTTTGTAACTGTAATATCGCAAACTTTGATACCAGATTACTATTCTGAAAATTTACACCAGATAGTAAAGGAAAACAATGTAGATGCTAAAGTGGCATCTAGCACTTTGTTTTCCTCACTGTGAAAATAAGTGAAGAGAAAAAAACTTTTTAAGCATTAAAGTTTTCAGGCAAAATATATAGTTATCTCTTGTGATTCTTTGGGGTTAGGGGTGCAGGACCCCCACAAATGCAAAAATCCACAAATATGTTTTGGGCCCATGATTACTGTGTATTTTAAGTTTATTGAATTAAATAAATTGCAAAAAGTTGTGAAACGCATAAGGGAGAATGTTGACTGTGCGAGCAAATCATGTGTGTGAGGCTGGCTGATGAGACAAAGTGCGTAGTTTAGCAGTTCATTAGCAAATAGTAACTTGTTGCAAATTTTAACTTATGGTAAAGTTGTGTGTATACTTATTGTAGTAAATGACAAAAAATAATTATTTTATTTAATTTCACCCAGTAGACTTTATGGGAACCACTGAAGCAGCCTAATAACAAATGCACTCCTAGGGTTACTGGGATTTGCAGTCCATTTAAGTAGCACTTCTACAGTGTCATCTGTAATATTCATTATTGCAAAATAATTTTCATTTAATTATTTAAGACAAACCCACAAACAGGTGGATCCGTGAATCATTAACAGAAAGGCTAACCTGTACTTTCTGTAAAATGCAGCACTGGCTGTATCAGTGCTATGAGGATTCTTGTTTTGTTGGCCCTCAGTGCTGCTTTTGACATGGTCTGTTATACAAAACTGCTTAAATGTTTTCAGTCCCTCCTGTGTATTATTGGCACTGATCTAGATTGGTTTAGGCATCTCTTTATCAAATAGGCAGCAGTTTGTTGTA
This sequence comes from Erpetoichthys calabaricus, assembly GCF_900747795.2. Classification (NCBI taxonomy): domain Eukaryota; kingdom Metazoa; phylum Chordata; class Cladistia; order Polypteriformes; family Polypteridae; genus Erpetoichthys; species Erpetoichthys calabaricus. The sequence continues at coordinate 213,394,337 of NC_041398.2, read as the reverse complement.
CTGGCACCTCATAAATTTCCTACAGCACCTGTTACTCATTGTGTGCCACTGCAGGACAAAGTGAGCATTGCCTATTCTGCTATTCTTTAGTGGCATTCCAACCCTGCTAAGAAAGCAGATGCAACAAGGATGCATACATCCTGCTGTGCCTTCCCACACATACATTACAAAGTTAGTGACTGAATTCTTGCTTCTACCTGATAATAGAAGTGTAAATCAGAATTGAACTGATGTCTTTGCAGAGGCCCCTATGCAAATGTTTTGAGTCAGAAGGCATGAAATGGATCAAGCTAGAACAAAGACCTATAATTCAAGGAAAGACAGATTGACAGAACCACTTGCCTATGAGCAGGCCCTGATTTTGTAACTGGAAGTGACTTTAATTCAATTATGAAAGGTTTGTTGTGGAGAAACCCTCTTCAGAAAAAACACAGAGTTTCTGGATGGGCAGTCTTAATAACATTTTTGTAAAGCATATAAACCATTGCAAAGCATATAAAGCTGTCCCAGTTCAGTGAAGAAAGCCCCTTGCTTTGGGTGAGCCTCGTATTTATTACAATTCCTATCTTGAAAACATCACCACTGCACACATTTTTTCATCACCCACTTTACACATTTTTTCATGAAAGTGACCTCCATACCTTTTTCATAACAATCACCTGGTCTTGTAGACTTTCTCATAACAAATACCTTGCCCTGTAGACTTTCTCATAACAATCTCCTTCACAGTAAACCTTCTAATAACAATCCCCTTCCCAGTAGACTTTCCCATAACAATCACTTTGGCTCAAAGGACATACTTGCCACCTGGAGGTGACCATCACCCAATCACCCCCTCTTGGGCTGTTAAAAAAACTGGTGGTCTTTTAAATAATCAGTTCTTAACATTAAGTTGGAATCAGGAAGACCTACATGTGAAAACTGGACCACTCAATTAATAAGTACTTGTTGCATACCAGCATCGCTCAATGCTGATAATCATAGGCAGCTGCGCTGTTGGGCAATAGCACGCAGCCTCACATTATCACTGACTTGCAAGCACAGAGGTTCAGCTTTTGGGAATGGAAGCAGATGACCTTGAGCTAACAGGCTTCCGCTTAAAAGAGAGAAAAACACAAGCCTTTTATAATCAACACTTAAACTTTTCAAGTTCAAGCTAGCTAGTACAATGTGTTTTGCTTTTTGCATTTTTGATTTCCTAAGGTATTGATAAGCCTTGATATATCGATTTAAATGCCATCTAAAATGTTTATAAGTGCTAACATGAAAGCTTGCTTAGTTTTCTTATAATTAAACGCTTGTGAAAGCTTGTTTAGTCTTCTTTCAGTTAGAAACCTCAGCAGCTTTGTTCCCGAAACAAAAGTCTTAGACCCCTCAGACCCTTAGTTCCCTCAGAGAACACAATGTCCTTGATTCACTGAAGCGTAAAACATAACAATTGGAGGGACAGGCAGGCCCAAGCAGTGGCCCTTATGCTAATGAATGGTGACCTACAAGCATATGCTTTTAATAGGTAAAAGCTAAGATTCATTCTGCCAAGCCAAATAACTGTGCCAGCAGACTGAGAAGATTCTGAAACAGGTATAATTTCAAGAAGGGGACTTCAGCATCTAAACTCTTGGGCCAGAAAGAGTAATTCTTTTCCCTATGAAATTATAAAAAACACAGCAGAAATCGTGCTGAGAAAGTAGCAACACAGAACACCTCAAACAAAGGATCATGCAGGGAACAGAAAGAGTCCGCTTGAACAGCAACAGCGGAGCAGCAACTAAGCAACAACTCCACACAACATTGGACATCATCTTTAAAGACTTGGTATCATAAAACTATCTTTGCCAAGATAAATTAAACTTTAAATAACCAGTAACAGCCAGCCTATTCAATGTTACATGTTTGTCTGTTTAGGATGTCTGCGTCCTATATCAAAATGTAGTTTATGCAGTTATCATATTTCTATAATCCTCGTGTTTATCAATTAATTGAATTAGTCTTAGATAAGAGTACTTCAATTACCTTGATATAAGTCTCATGGCCAGAGTCCCGCCTCCTACAGCAGAGAAAGTAAATTAAATAAAATAGCAGCCTTACTAAATTATTTAGTTAATTGCCAGCTTTACCAAAAGCAAAATGGATAATTAATTAACCAAGTTAAATATCTCCTCATCTCCTACACCACAAGGTTCTGTTTTGGGCCTTGACTATTTAATATTTATCTACTTCCTTAATGCTATTATGTCAAATAATTTATGCATATGGTCACGACTATCACTGCTATGCTGATGATACCCAGATATATGTACAAACATCCATCTTCTTCCACCTGCTGCTCTTATTGCTTGTCTGAATGATGTCAAGATATGGCTGATATACATTTTTTTTAAAATTACATAGTGAAAAAACTGAAACACTCTTGATTGTGAATAAGTCTCAGTTGGGTAAGATGCATCAATTTACATTATCAGTTCATGGTCTGCCTGGAGGTGGGGCTCGATGGCGACCGCCTGGTGGCCGGGCCTGCACCCATGGGGCTCGGCCGGGCACAGCCCAAAAAGGTAACGTTGGTCCCCCTTCCCATGGGCTCACCACCTATAGGAGGGGCCAAGGAGGTTGGGTGCAGTGCGAGTTGGGTGGTGGCCGAAGGCGGGGACTTTGGCGGTCTGATCCTCGGCTACATAAACTGGCTCTTGGGACGTGGAATGTCACCTCTCTGAAGGGGAAGGAGCCTGAGCTAGTGCGTGAGGTCGAGAGGTTCCGGCTAGATATTTTTGGGCTCACCTCGACGCACAGCTTGGACTCTGGAACCAATCTCCTTGAGAGGGGCTGGACTCTCTACCACTCTGGAGTTGCCCCCGGTGAGAGGTGCCGAGCGGGTTTGGGCATACTTATTTCCCCCCGACTTGAAGCTCGTTCATTGGGGTTTACCCCGGTGGACAAGAGGGTAGCCTCCCTCCACCTTCAGGTGGGGGGACGGGTCCCAACTGTTGTTTGTGCGTATGCGCCAAACAGCAGTTTGGAGTACCCACCCTTTTTGGAGTCCCTGGAGGAGGTGCTAGAGGGCATACCTTCTGGAGACTCCCTCGTTCTGCTGGTAGACTTCAATGCTCACGTGTGCAATGACAGTGAGACCTGGAAGGGCGTTATTGGGAGGAATGGCCCTCCCGATCTGAACCCAAGTGGTGGTTTGTTATTGGACTTCTGTGCTCGTCACGGATTGTCCATAACAAACACCATGTTCAAGCATAGGGGTGTTCATATGTGCACTTGGCACCAGGACACCCTAGGACTCAGTTCAATGATCGACTTTGTGGTTGTGTCGTCGGACCTGCGGCCACATGTCTTGGACACTCGGGTGAAGAGAGGGGCGGAGCTGTCAACTGATCACCTGGTGGTGAGTGGGCTTCGATGGTGGGGGAGGATGCTGGTCAGGCCTTGTAGGCCCAAACGTGTTGTGAGGGTCTGCTGGGAACATCTGGCAGAGTCCCCTGTCAGAAGTAGCTTCAACTCCCACCTCCGGCAGAACTTCGACCACATCCCGAGGGAGGTGGGGGACATTGAGTCCGAATGGGCCATGTTCCGTGCCTCTATTGTTGAGGCGGCTGACCGGAGCTGTGGCCGTAAGGTGGTCGGTGCCTGTCGTGGCGGCAATCCCCGAACCGTTGGGGGACATCAGCGGTGAGGGATACGGTCAAGCTGAAGAAGGAGTCCTACAGGACCTTTTTGTCCTGTGGGACTCTGGAGGCAGCTGATAGGTACCGGCAGGCCAAGCGGAATGCGGCTTTGGTGGTTGCTGAGGCAAAAGCTTGGGCGTGGGAGGAGTTTGGGGAGGCCATGTAGAACGACTTTCGGACAACTTCGAGGAGATTCTGGTCCACCATCCGGCGTCTCAGGAGGGGGAAGCAGTGCATTGTCAACACTGTATATGGTGGGGATGGTGCACTGCTGACCTCGACTCGGGACGTTGTGGGATGAGTACTTCAAAGATCTCCTCAATCCCACTAACATGCCTTCCAATGAGGAAGCAGAGCCTGGGGACTCGAAGGTGGGCTCCCCCATCTCTGGGACTGAGGTCACCAAGGTGGTCAAAAAACTCCTTGGTGGCAGGGCCCCGGGGGTGGATGAGATACGCCCGGAGTTCCTCAAGTCTCTGAATGTTGTAGGACTGTCCTGGTTGACACGCCTCTGCAACATCGCATGGACATCAGGGACAGTGCCTCTGGATTGGCAGACTGGGGTGGTGGTCCCCCTCTTTAAGAAGGGGAACCGGAGGGTGTGTTCCAACTACAGAGGGATCACACTCCTCAGCCTCCCTGGAAAAGTCTATTCGGGGGTCCTGGAGAGGAGGGTCCGTCGGATAGTTGAATCTCGGATTCAGGAGGAACAGTGTGGTTTTCGTCCTGGTCGCGGAACAGTGGACCAGCTCTATACCCTTAGCAGGGTCCTGGAGGGTGCATGGGAGTTTGCCCAACCAGTCTACATGTGTTTTGTGGACTTGGAAAAGGCATTCGACCGTGTCCCTAGGGGAATCCTGTGGGGGGTACTCCGAGAGTATGGGGTACCGGACCCCCTGATAAGGGCTGTTCGGTCCTTGTACAATTGGTGTCAGAGCTTGGTCCGCAATGCTGGCAGTAAGTCAAACTCTGCTAGGACTGCCCTTTGTCACCGATTCTGTTCATAACTTTTATGGACAGAATTTCTAGGCGCAGCCAGGGTGTTGAGGGGGTCCGGTTTGGTGGACTCAGGATTGGGTCACTGCTTTTTGCACATGATGTTGTCCTGTTTGCTTCATCAGGCCATGATCTTCAGCTCTCTCTAGATCGGTTCACAGCTGAGTTTGAAGCGGCTGGGATGGGAATCAGCACCTCCAAATCCGAGACCATGGTCCTCAACCAAAAAAGGGTGGAATGCCCTCTCAGGGTTGGGAGCGAGATCCTGCCCCAAGTGGAGGAGTTCAAGTATCTTGGGATCTTGTTCACGAGTGAGGGAAGAATAGAGCGGGAGATCGACAGGCGGATCGGTGCGGCATCCGCAATGATGCGGGCTCTGCATCGGTCTGTCGTGGTGAAAAAGGAACTGAGCCGCAAGGCAAAGCTCTCAATTTACCAGTCGATCTATGTTCCTACCCTCACCTATGGTCATGAGCTATGGGTAGTGACCGAAAGAACGAGATCGCGAATACAAGCGGCTGAAATGATTTTCCTCCGTAGGGTGTCTGGGCTTTCCCTTAAAGACAGGGTGAGAAGTTCAGTCATCCGGGAGGGGCTTAGAGTAGAGCCGCTGCTCCTCCGCATCGAGAGGAGTTAGATGAGGTGGCTCAGGCATCTGATCAGGATGCCTCCAGGACGCCTCCCTGGTGAGGTGTTCCAGGCACGTCTAACCGGGAGGAGGCCCCGGGGAAGACCCAGGACACACTGGAAGGACTATGTCTCTCAGCTGGCCTGAGAATGCCTTGGGATTCTCCCGGAAGAGCTAGAAGAAGTGGCCGGGGAGAGGGAAGTCTGGGCATCTCTGCTCAAGCTGCTGCCCCCATGACCCGATCTCGGATAAGCGGAAGAGGATGGATGGATGGAGTTCATGGTCTGAGTATTACATTTGGTTCCACTCTGTCATTTGTTCCAGATTTTAAAAACTTAAACTTTTAAAACTTCCTTTTATCATTTAAGGTATTTAGCCCGACTTTGATCATCTTTAAGCTTAGCAGATGCTGAATATTTAGCCCATGCTTTTACTATGTCTATACTAGACTACTGTAATTCCTTATTCTGTGACCTTCCAATGTCTTTTCTTGAAAACTTCAGAATGTTTTAGAAATCTGCTGCTAAGGTTCTTACATCAAGCCTTGAGAAAATACTTCGCCAACTTTTAGGGAACTACATTGTCTCCGAAATGAATCTTGTATTCATTACAACATACTTCTGTTAACTTACAAAGCCTTAAATGATCAAGCTCCATCTTATCTCTCTGATCTTGTTTATTCCTGTTCCACCAAATCTGATCATCTCAAATTGGTCCGCTACTTATCATTCCTAGCACTAGCAAGAGTACAGTGGAATGGTCTTCTTGTGAAGCTCACAGAAGTCAAGTCACTACCAGTTTTTAAAAATAAACTTAAAACTATATCCTTTGTTTACTCACTTACTTTGCATAATTCTGTTTTATTATACTTTTCTGGTATCTTTTATGTATTTTTAAATATTTGTGTTATTCGTTATATCATGTTCTTTGGCTCTGAAAGGTGCATTAGAAATAAAACATTTATTATTATTATTAGTAATAGTAGTAGTAGTATTAGTATTCAATGGGTGCATCATTTGTTAAACAATACAAGACCTGACTTATAAACACTATAAACACAAACTTCCATTATCCATATTATAATGCTTCATATAAGTTTCACATACTGATGATGTTTGGTCATCTGATGACTACTGATGAGCAAAGCAACAGAGTTTTGTTTCATGAACTGTTTCACGAAAATGCCCGTAAAATTTGTTTAGAATGTGATTTTTCAATTGTGTATCTCACTCTAACAATGGGGTAGTGGGTGGAAGGTTTAAAATTATTTGAGGCTGAAATCATACAATGTTGATTCCTAATGGTCATTCCATTATGTGCCACTGCCCCAACTATCCACTTCTCTTTCCATGCAGCTTAACATGCTTTTATTTGAATTGTTCACCGCCTCACAGATTTAAGCCTCTGGTTCTCCCTCTCTTTTTGGGTCAGAAGTAACACCATGTGTGCTGATTCTTCCTAACTCTATAAGCTGATCTAAGCCAGAATCCTTGCGGTGGCTCACCAACAATCATGCATCTATAACAACAGATTTTAGCCAAGAGGAAGTGCCCCTGAAGTGTCTTTCTGCACCCCCCTTTCTATGTTCTACACCAGAGTATATTTTTGCCAAGCTTTTGCACATGGAAAAATGATTTGCAAATAAGATGTAAATATATGTGTGAATGGTACGAATTTCCATCCTTATTTCAATAATGGGTTGATGCAGATTATTCTCTTTCTGCTTCTTTCTTTACCACATTCATTGCACTTTTAAGTGATTTTAGAAGGATTGTTTATGTGCCTATAAGGAATCCATCCATCCATCCTCTATCTAACACGCTATATCCTAACACAGGGTCACGGGGGTCTGCTGGAGCCAATCCCAACCAACATAGGGCGCAAGGCAGGAAACAAACCCCGGGAAGGTCGCCAGCCCACCGCAGGGCACACACACACCCACACACCAAGCATACACTAGTGAAAATTTAGGATCGCCAATGCACCTAACCTGCATGTCTTTGGACTGTGGGAGGAAACCAGAGCATCCGGAGGAAACCCACGCAGACACGGGGAGAACATGCGAACTCCATGCAGGGAGGACCCGGGAAGCAAACCCAGGTCTCCTAACTGCGAGGCAGCAGTGCTACCAGTGCACCACCATGCCGCCCGCCTATAAGAAATCCTGACAATAAATAAGGACCAAAAATACTCCAAGGCGAGATTTCTGCCTAAGCACTGAATTGATCAGCATGCACTTTACAGCCTTGGCATTTCTTGAATTGCATGTTTATTACAATGTAAACCATGTGAGTTTTCTACTACTATAATTATTATTCTATATTTGTATTAACATAAGTAACGTACAATTAGTGAAAATTATTGAAAACTGTGTAATATAACATAGAAGAGATGATTCATAATAATTTTCTGAATTAGTGAACAAGGCCAAAAAAACAGATTTAAAAGAAACTGCTTTAAGTTTGCAAAGATGAAGTCAGGAAAAAGCAATTTTAAATTTTAAAGATTTGTATGTTTATTACTGTAACAAACTTTAAATAAACATATTATTATTTACTTTTTAAAACTTGTATTTTCTTTGTAAAATGAAGTTAACATCAAACAATTAAACCATTTATTATCTATATATACCTGTATATAAAAGCCAAATACCACTGACTCACTCATCACGAAATCTCCCAAACCATGAGGACTTGTGACTTAAAATTTGGAATGTAGGTTACCCTTGGCCCATAACGTGCTCACTAAGAAACGGTTTTAAAAATTTTGTGGTCCAAGCGCGAAATTTCTTATAGTTTTTTAGACCCATTTGTATGTCTGTCCGCTTTTCATGAGAGAACTACTTAACGGATTTAGATCAGGTTTTTTTCTATAATTTGCTTGAACATTCCATTGATTTTGTGACTTTCTCATTGCGCTAAGTATCATAGTTCGCTTGCGTTACCGATTTATTAGCGCAAATCCAAACGAGACTCATCGGGCTGCGGGTGGGGGGGGTCGGGGGGATTTTGGTTTGGTGCAGGACCCTCCTCACTCATGGGGCGTAACCTTGACTCTGCATAGTTAGCGAACAAGAGAACTACTTAATGGATTTAGATCTTTTTTCAATAATTTGCTTGAACATTCCGGTTGATTTTGCGACTTTTCTCATTGCGCTAAGAATCATAGTTCGTTTGAAGGAGCGATATATTCGCGCTAATCCGAGACAGAGGCTGCAGACTGAAGGGAGGGGGAAGAGTGACGTCAGGAGTAGAGAGCTGGGTGGGGCCCGCCTCACTGTCTTGTTTCACTAATATAGGTGTGAAGCCACAGGGGATGACTAGTTATGTTATACAGGTAAAATTTCATTACAACGAATATCTTTACAACGAAATTTTCATTACAACAAAGTATTTTTATGGTCCTGACAGCTTAAAGGAGCCATGACACGAGTCTATAGAAATCTCCTTATTACGAAGTACATTCAGCAGATACTTTCATTACAACGAAGTGCAAAAACGACCTTGGAATGCCTGAATGAATCATTCACAGAGCAGTTAGTTCTGTGCCCGCAGCTCAGTTGTGCACAATGATCCCCAAACAGAAACATTGTAATTTTTTTTCTTTCTTCGAACTTTCCTCGTACTGTTTTTTTTTTTTTTTTTGCCTTTTTTGTTTCCTGTGGTTTTCAGTGATACCTTTTGCTTATTGCTCATCAACATATGAAAAACATCCATTGGAATTTAACTCATTGTCACCTTCCTATAGAAACAGCAGACACGAAAAAACGATAACAGTTCATATTAGAGGAAAAAAACGTAAAATTTTTGCAGCTCTCGATTGCGGCAAAAAGAAAAAAGACGTTGCCAGTAGAATTCGGAATTTCGCCATCGACACTGTCAACTTTCTTGAAAGACAGAGCAAAAAAAGAAGAAAAATCTTGGGTTGAAAACGTATGTGTACTGCTGCATTTGAAGTCTTTGAAAAAGCCGTTTTTATGTGGTTCAGTGATGCTCGTTCAAGAAACATTCCTATTAATGCGGCACTCATTCAACAAAATGTGAGGTTTCTAAACTCTCTTGGGACCTCCTCCAACTGGACAACACGCTGAAGAGTGTCCTGAAGTGCGATCACTGCGTCTGTACGGGGCAATAGCAGGCTCATAGATATGCTGCATCTCTCTGCCAAAGTAAACAGAAAAGATCTTGATGGGTGATGCAAGGTTAGGAGCACGTAAATTGTAAATGCAGATAACAAGATTACTTGATCACTGACATGGCCACGATCCTGCCTGACTGCTGTGTCTGCGTATAGCAGAGTGGCAGATCACGCTACAATAAATAACTGTGCCATTCCTGTTTCAAGCTGAATAAAGCTGGTTTTGCTAAAGTACTGAGACAAAGCCTTGTGTTGTGGGGTGCAAGACAAGCACTTATAGCGTGACCCCAATCTTTTATGATTTGCTTCTGTGGAGCTTCACTGCAGCGCTGTGAGCCTCCTATTGCCCTGCCCCAGCAACGGACAAACAATCTTCCACAGATGCTGCAATCGCACTTCAGGACGCACTTCAGCGTGTTGTTCCTGTTGGGTGGGGAGTGGGTGGTCTCAAAAGGGTTCAGAAACCTCACAATATGAAGAAGAAATAATGATTCGGCTCCTTATTGATAACTGTGCTGCCCACAACATGCTTCCACATTTAGATAATGTTCGCGTTGAATTCCTCCCACCCAATTGCATGGCAGCGCTTCAGCCATTGGATTTGGGCATCATTCACACCCTGAAAGTGTATTATCGCAAGGAAATGCTGAGAAAATTTCTCGTCAGCATAACTTGTAGGCAGGAGGAGATTAAAATTAACGTGAAAGAAGCTATTGAAATGATTGCAAATGCCTGGATACAAGTTAAAGAAAGCACTATAGTAACAAATACATAATCTCATTACAGCAAAATTTTCGATACAACGAAAAATATTTTTTAGGTCCCTAGGAGTTCGTTGTAATGGAATTTTACCTGTATGTATAAATTATTATAGTTGCGTTTACATATTTTGTAAAAAAAAAAAAAAAATAAGTGCATTCTTAAATGTTCAGCCATTCATTTGCCTGCTAGTTTATTGTGGCATCATTTAATAAAAATTGTGAAATTCATCATAACAAATATAATCCTACAGTCCACTTAAAATGTTTATGTGAATGTGAATATAAAAATCAGTTAATAATCTGTTTGAGCAGCTGGATTACAAACAACATGTCATATGGATAAATATTTTATCAAGGGGTAGACCAGCATTTATGAAATGTGCTCAAAGTAGCTTCAAAGAAGTGCTGATGAAAGATATTAAATACTTCAATAAACGTTCATAACTTCAGTAAAAGTTTGTAACTTAATTATTAAGCTTAGTTTTTTTATAAAGTGTAATATGCACTCAATAAATGAACCCTTTATTTAGGAAAGTAGATTGCAGCTGGTCTTTAGCTCCTGTATTTTTTGACTGCTAAAGCTTGCTAGAGCTACCAACATATCATCAATCCTGATCTTGCTAGATCTCTCTTCTGCCTTTGACACAGTCAACCACAACATCCTTCTTGCCAGCCTCTCTGACACTGGCATCACTGGAATAGCTCTCAGATGGTTTGAATCCCTACATCTTGGGCAGATCCTACAGCGTGTCCTGGTGAGGAGAGTTGTCAAAGGCACACCAGACATGTACAGATGTACCCCAAGGATTGGTGCTGGATCCTCTACTTTTCTCTGTATACACCACCTCGCTGGGCTCCATCATTTAATCCCATGGGTACTCTTATCAGTGCTATTTCCATGATACACAGCTGTACCTGTCCAGAGGACAACACAGTATAAGCTGGACTCTCTGCTTGCCTTACTGATATCTCAGTCTGGATGAAGGACCACCATTTACAGCTCAGCCTGGCAAAATCAGAGCTTCTTGTGACCCTGGCCAGCCAGTCTGTTCAATTCCCCAACTCTGTACAGCTTGTGTTACTGTCACTAACACCTGCCAGGTCAGTACGCAACCTTGGTGTGGTGATTGATGAGCAGCAATCTTTATCTGACGACATTCATTTCTAATGTCTGTCATTCATGCAGGATCATGCTGTACAACTTCTGGAAGATCATCATTATCTGACAGAGCATGCAACACAACTTTTGGTCCAGGCTTTGGTCTTGTTGCATCTGGACTAATGCAGGAGTATCCGCATGTGCTGGCAAATGGTGAACATGATCCAGAATGCAGTGGCCTATCTTGCACTTAACCAGCCGAGGCGGACACATGTCACTCCTCTCTTCAGGCACTACATTGGCTCCCTGTAGCAGCATGCATTAAGTTCAAATCCCTGATGCTTGCCTATAGAGTAGTCAATGAGTCAGCACCTGAGCATATGGAGACAATGGTGAAATGCTATATACCTGCTTGCCCACTCAGGTATGCCAGGGAACAGCATCTGGTAATGCCATCCCTTCATGGTATCAACTTTCAATCCAGACTCTTGTCCTGTGTAGTTCCTGGTTGGTGGAATGAGCTGCCCACCTCCATCAGTTCTGCTGACTCCCTCAATGTATTTAAGAATCAACTGAAGACCCATCTGATCTTTGAATAACTGTCAAATTGATAGAAAAAAAAACCTTTGCTCTGTGATATTTTATATTGTTGGTTAATTTGTTGTTTAAGTTTAATTGTATTGATTGTAATCTATTCTTGTAAATTATTAGTTATTACATCTCTTCACTTATGGCAATCAGGTTTAGTTACTTGTCCTATTACACTTGCTGAACAAACAGGTCCTAGCCTAATGTTACTTGAGTAGGCTTACCTCTTTTGTAAGTTGCTTTGGATAAACGTATCTGCCAAGCAAGTAAATGTAAATGTAAATGACTGAAGTGTGTTTGGGGGGATTTACGTGAAATCATTTCTTTCATGCTTTCCTCTTTTTCATGTCTGTTGTCATGTCATATTTGGCCAGCCCTAACTTGTGTAATTTATTTCTAGCTACATCACCTCTCTGCGTTTCCCTCATGCAGTCACCAGAGGCTTATGACTCATAGAATTAAGGCATGCCTTTTCTGAAACTGCCACACCTTCAGTGAACTCTAGGGTTTCAATGTTGCTGTTTTGATTGTATATTGAGTAATATATATAAAATTCCAATTCTGTTTCTTCATTATGTGACCTACATATGTGTTTGTCCATGAAATAAACAGTATTCAATGATTAGAAACCTGAGTGGCAGAGATTCGGAATTGCTGAAACAATAATCAGAAGCATTAAACATGCAGGGATCAAAATGACTGAAGAACTTTTACATATTTATTGCAAACCACAATGCAAACTTGGCCAAGTAGCAAAGTCAGGAATCTTCATTTTTTTTTGGAAATTAGTCTTTAGACAACAATAAGAGAACTTCTTTTTTACTGCTAAAATTCATAAGGGAAAAGGTAGCCTCTTGTACTTTGTCGTATTTTTTAACTCTTTTGAGACCCTCTGCGATGGGTCGGCACACCGAAAAGTGATTGACGTGACTGTCAAGGGCTGATTGTCCATCACAGAGGCAACCGCAGATTCACAGCACCCTGCAGGTTCTCAGAGCCAGATGCAGTAACTTAGTCACTGACCTGGCCCTCTCCGTTTGCTGTGTCTGTGAGTGGTAGCACCAGCTGCAATAAATAACCTTGCTGTTCCTGTTTCAAGTTGAATAGAGCTGGTTTTCCTGAAGTCCTTAGACTCAACCTTGTCTTTCGGTGCAAGGCAGCAAACCTGTGGTTGCTTCGGCAATGGACAAGCAGCCCTCAACAGACGTGTCAATCCCATTTCGACATGTCGCCCTGTTGGGGAAAATCTCCAAAGAGTTCAAAAATCTCACAATATCATCTGGACTTGAAACAAATTCAGTGTTTGGGAAAAAGTACATAAAGAATAAGATAAAGTAGCAACCCAGGCTCTGTGCTCCATGCTTTATTCTAAAATCCCAAAGTGTGAGTGTTTGTTGCCCAGTACATTTATTAGGTACTCATGTTCTGGTCTGTGAAGCAGTATATTCTTTCATTGTTGTGATTTAATTTTTGATTTGATATACTATATTAATCCCCACGGGGAACTTGTCTTTTTGCATGACCTTTGGGAGTCAGAACACAGGGTCAGCCATTGCACAGCACCCTTGGAGATTAAAAGATATGTTCATCACCAGAGCGAAAAAGAGAGCAGGAAAGATTGCAGCTGACTTCACCCACCCCAGCCGCCATCTGTTCAGAGGAGGTACAGGTCTATTGCGCCCCAAACTACAGACCATCTCTGCACCATCTTTCCTCAAAGTATTCAAATAATAAATAAACTTATATATGGTTACTCCTAACTGTTTTTTGCAACATATAACTGGTAACTGCATTGTTTGTCCATTCGTAAATACTTAATACTTGCTCGACTTGTACTATTTAATATCTATATTATTTTGTATAATTTTTCTATTTATTTGAGGGTACTATTGAAGTTTGTAAATGTCTTTGTTCAAGAAACTGTTGTATTTGTATAGTGGTTTGCACAGTGACAGGTAAATGGTGAGTTGAAATTATATTGTCTTGAGTTGGTAATGTCTTGTATCTCATGTTTTGCACCTAACCAAATTCAATTCTGGTATGTTTCACATGCTAGCAGTAAATTTATTCTGATTCTGGAGCATTATTCAGGTTAAGGGACCTGCTTAAGGGCTCAACAGATTAGCACCCCTCTAGCAGTAATTGGACTTGAACTGACAACCTTCCTGACACTAGCACAGATTGCCATTTCCCAATCTGAAAAAACATTCATTATCCCAAAAACATGTGTTTTTATAAGTAAAAATGCATCAGATGTATACAAGAATTTGAGTAGGATATTCATTTAACCATTTATCTTTTCCTGACTAGTGATACGTGAAAACTGGACCAGCTGAAGAGATCTTTTTAGCAGGTTGTGAAGAATTATTAAGACTTGATTTGAGTACATCTTTAAACAACTGTACAGTAATGACTACTAAACACCAAAATTAATGTGAAAATGTCAATTTGGTCTTAAACTCAGATCTTTTGAATCTTCTCCATTATATGCAGAATAGTGAGGTCAGACAAATACATAAGCATATCATCAGTATAAGGGAAATTGTTCAAATGTCTGGTAAGCTGTGCAAATAAATCGTAAGTCGTTCAATTACAGTAACAAAACAAAGGGGAAGCAATTAAATTGATTTATGATTAGATGATTTGATTTAAATTATTTACACAAAATCAGGCTTAAGTACTAGAAAGTAGTAATATAACACATGCAGTTAATTTCAATTTGGAGCCTAGATTTATGCCATGCCATTCAGCTATGCTGAAAATATTTTCTGTGTCTAGAAATAGACACATACATTACATTGTATAGACTTGATGATGTATCTGTTACAGTGTATAAGAATCGTGGAATAAAAAATCCCTATCTGCTTGTATTAGCCTAGTTCAATATGGTGATATGATGGAGCCAGGTGTTTAAACACACTTTTTGGATAGTTAGAGTGTGGAGTGAAATGCCAGGAGAGAGCTCTCCAGTCACACATTATATATAATTTAAGTAGATGTAAAGTTTACTGTGCTCATTGTCATTCAGTAAGTCATTGGTAGAAATTAATACTACCGCATTTTAATTTCCAGGTGAGTTGCCTAAATTCTAGGCCACATTATATGAAGAAAAGATGCACATTTTTTTAAAAGAGTGTTATAAAATAAGTTAAAAGGCATTGGGCCAGTATAGCAAAGCTGCTTAATGAGGTTGGGTAGTCTTTGTGTCAGGTGCTTTCGTAGCTGATGTATACAGTATACTGATACCTGAGATTCAGTTACTACTAGGAAATAGTTACTGTATCCTTGTTTACACCTGTTCTAAAAATATGCCAGTTTGCATTTTAAGTAGTTAAACACCCCATCCATTTTAATGCATACTGTTTCATTTTTCTTCTTTTTTTTAATCTCCTATTCCTTCCCAGAGAGCAGCGGCTCACAACCTCTTTTTACTGAGGGACGCATCTCTATCTGTCGGCAAGCTAAGTGGGTCACACAATAAGAAACCAATAGGCCTTTTTGAAAAGGACACTAAATATTAGACTTACACATGAAACGGAACAGATACATTTAACTGGTAGGGACATCAATATCTGTTCAATATTTTTTTATTAAAAACATTACAAATAAATAAAACCACTAAACAAAGGGCAAGTAGAATCTTTTTTAGTTAATAAGTGCAAACCAAACACCTCCACTCTGTTTTTTTAATTAATAATTTAAAATGCCCTTTGCAGTTTGCTTGAACAGCTTTCTAAATAAAATTTAAGTTTTCATAAATGGCAAACACGTACATTAGTGAGCTTTAGAATATTGTCTAGAGGAGATTTATAGTCGGAAGGCAGGTTAGTGATGGAACAACAAAGTTGTGATTGCAGATTGTATTCCATGAGATGGACCCCAAATCATAGTTTAATTTAGTACATTGAAGTGAAAGTGTGCTTAAATACAATGAGGACTGGCTGTACCATTATCACAAAATATTAGGAGTGGAAGAAAACTGGACTGCTGCCTTCACACCACTAAGATTTATTTTGGACGCAGTTTGGTTAATCTTCTAATTTTATGACCCTTGGAGTTAATATGTCATCACCCATTCCTTTTGGTTTGTCCTCCTTCCTAATTATTTGATGTTTGCATTTCCTGGTCATGGTATCTATAAACCTTGGTACATATGAACAATTGTTGCAAGAAAAGGCCTTTCAGCCCAACAAGCTTATCCATCCCATTCATCTTTATTCTCCAAAATAATATCAAGTTGTGATTTAAAGGTCCCTAAAGTCTTGTTTTCCACCATACCCAGCAGTAATCTATTCAGTGTGTCTATAATTCCTTGCATGAAGAAGAACTTTCTAGCATTTGTGCAAAATCTGCCCTTAACAACAGTGAGATTGAAATTAGAAGTATTCATGTGGTATTGTAAAATGTTCTAATAAACTGATTTGAAAGACAACCAAATTAGTAGAGGATTACAATCCTTTATGTGTAATTTGGTATTAAACATTCACTAAACTTAAATATGTGGAGCAGTGATCAATGCAAATGATTTGTGACTAATGTCAGCTTGTCCAGTCCATATGTTTGAGTGAGGAAGGCCATAGGTTGAGAGCTCCTTTTTTAGAGTAAGGCCACTCAAACACAGGACAACAAGTCAATTTTACCTTTGTTAAGCTGTACCATACTGCTTTGTTATTTATGGATCATATGCTGTATGTTTTGGATTGTTTCGTATCACAGAAACCATGCAGATCATGATAAGATATCCAAATAAAAAAATAGATTGCTATTGGTTGATTTATTATGTTTGAATAACAAATTTGAATTGAACTTGGCTTGGATTTGTCTGTCACTGGCAGTAAGGTATAAATATGGCAGCAGTTTTGTCCTGCATTATCCTTCGTTTGGATTAAACAAAACAAAAGTTATAGTCTAGTTAGTTCCTTTTTTTATGTAGGTCTGGTGCTAGGTTCTGATTTGTTTCCAAATTTCTTTTGAATCAGACTTTGATTCTTGGTTGTCCCTCGTGTTTTGGCTGCCAGTTTCTTATCGCTCTTCCAGTTTTTACCCTAATTTAATTCCGCACTGCATGCTTATCTCCCAGTAAAAACTCCCTCTTACTCACAATAATCCCTGAAGTCTCTGGCGCAGAAAAGTTACAGGGTGAATACTCTTGTTGTAAAACATGAAATCTAAGGTATCTATTTTGAAGTATGATCTGACTTGCTGAAGATGACTGTGCCTTATAAACAATGGATACTGAAAGGAAGAATGTCTGTTTGGGTGTAAATTAACTTCAATTTAGTTCAGTCCTGTATGATGTCTTGCTAGTTTTACTACTGAGTAGGATGATGGTGTAGTGTTACTACCTCCCACCATTCTCTCTGTCTGGAGTTTACATGTTTCCTTATGTCTGCAAATATTTTCTCTGGAAACTCAAACTTCCTCCTAACTTTTCCTTGCCAACTCTAAATTGGCAAGATGATGGTGAATTTAGGTCTTTGTGTGGACGTACACTATTTTCAGACCTAATTATGCCTTTCATTCAGTGCCAGCAGAATAGCCTCCAGTTGCCTGTGACCTTGAATGGGAATAAGTGGTTTTACTCTTGCTCTTGTGAACTCTGAATTCTAATGAAGATCTCTGCTTAGAGAAACAGATACAGTACTCCATATTGGATCCCATTCATAGGTATTTCAGTGAGCTATCACTATATGTGGATATTTGCCAAATGTACACTAAATTACAGAGCTGACTACCCCAAATATAACTTTTATATTTCAAATTCTGCATTGTTCTCTTTTTGTAATGTACACAGACATTTTAGAGTACCCCACAGTTAAATGTCTAAACCTTAAGACTTTTGATGGATGTTCTAGACTTGCCAGGTCCGTTCCTGGAAAATGTCATTTCAGGAATTCCCTTACTATTACACTGAGGCAACCCCTTTCTTTTTTTTCTGTTCAACACTGCCATCTAAAACAGGGCATCAGTAGTAGCAATACATTTTAGAAACCCAAAAACAAAACCTTCCCATATCCAGAGACAATAATACTAAACTGCGTAATTTGTAGGACTAAATTTAAAGGCCATGATTTCATTTCTGATATAGAAAATTAGTTAACGGTCAAGGTGAATAGCATGGCAGGCTCAGCTCTAATGTGATTGGCACTTTTTGAATCAGTAATGGCATATTCTTTTTTCCTCTTTTTTCTACAGTAATAAACCTGCCACAGTATGATGCTATAGCACACCTCATCACAATATGAAAAAATCATGGCCATCATGATCATTCATCAAAGCTAGTTTAGCCTAGTCTGAAGGTAAACTTCAGCAGGTGAACCACACTACTATTTACAAAGCCAAGCACATACACTCTTAAACATCAGGATTACTGTTCAGCTGCAGTTGTGTCATACTTGGTCAGGGCAGAAGAGTAACACAGCCTCTTACCTATTAAAGGAGGGAGTGAAACAAAAAAACAAAGCACACTATGCAAGGAGTCCATAGGAAAGCAATTACAATGTGGCACTCCAGTGAAGTGTACACATTAGAAAAGAAAAAAAGAACAATACAGATTTGTTACCATATGGAGTTTATTGGTTGGAGTAACACAAAATCTCAGTTAGACTAGCTCTGCACCAGGGATCTTCTTTAAGTCCTTAACTCTTTGATCTGGTTATGGATGTTTTGAGTCATGGGGTAAAAGTCCTATCCCCTGGTGCAGATTTTTTGATGATGATGTTGTGTTGTCTAGGACCAGAAAAGAGGAAGTTGGAAGAATGGAGAAGGGGTTTGGAAGATAGAGGACTGAAGATAAATAGGAAGAAGACAGAATATATGAGGTTTAATGATCATCAGGATTCAGAAGATAGCCTACAGAGAGAGAGCTATTGAAAAGAGTGAATTCAATTAAATATCTGGGATCAGTGGTAGCCCAAGACAGAAAATTAGAGGCAGAGATAACCGACAGAGTACAGTGTGGGTGAAACAATTTGAAGAAGGTATAAGGAGTATTGTGTGATTAAAGAATTAAGGTGAAGGTTTAAGGTTTTTAAGACAATCATAAGATCAGCAATGATGTATGGAGCTGAGACATGGACAGTAAAGGGAGAGCAGGAGAAGAAGTTAAATGTGGCCGATATGAGAATGTTGAGATGGATGTGTGGAGTTACAGAAAAGGACAGAATAAGAAATGAGACAATCAGTGGTACAACAAAAGTGGGAGATATCTAAGAAAGTACAGTAAAGTAGATTGAAATGGCATGTGTAACCTATCTCTCAGACACACTTCCTGCATTGTGATTTATTAATTATTTTATTATGGATGTAAGACAGAGGCTACACACTAATTTGTCCTTCTCTCCTGTGAGTTTATTTTACCAGCGGTAACATAAAATGTGAAAAAGGGTCTCAGTACTTGGATACCCTGCAACACAAAATATATTTAAATTTAAATATTTAAACAATAATTATTATTAAATTAACAAATAAAACACTACAAGAAATCAAAAGGAAAACCCTCACCTTACAGCAGCCATCACAGAACTGAGAGCACACCCAGTCTCACCTGCTTTTCCATTCTTTTGGAAAGCCCCACCACATGGCAGGGGTGTTGATGCTAAACACCTCTCAGCTCAGTAATGGCACCGTTTCCCACTAAAATAAAAAATGGAAACTTACAAGAACTATATCCCTGGGTTTTATTTGTCTTTACAGTCTAATTAAAATAAAAATAAAACTATAGGTACTGGATGACCATAAATGGAAAGCTATTTTACCTGCGTTACCCATGCACATTTGATGAGAGAGAATGAATATGTGGGCAGAACAGAGCAATGAGAATGGAAGTACAGGATAATAGAACGTGAGGGAGGCCAAAGAGGAGTTGGATGGATAAAGTAAAAGAAGATGTGAAGGAAAAGGGTCTGACTGGGGAGGAGGTGCAGGACTGAGCTGTAAGGGAAAGGTTGATCAAGCACACTGACCCCAAATAAAGTGGGAAAGATGAAGAGGAAGAAGCAGATGTGTTCCCTCTGTAACTATCCCTCTGTCCCTCTATTCATCTTAGTATCAAAAGTGTCAGTCTTCAGAAATACTTTACTACTAAAGGCAAGTCCTCTAACATGGAACATACAGAAGTGTTATCTGAGCAAATATCACAAAGCTAAACCTCATTAGAAAATCTAATATTAATGTGAGCTACTGGCATTTTCTTTGAGTCAACAGAGCAATATCTTTTTCTGTGTATAGCCTAAAACCATTTAATCTTATTATTTGAATACATTTAAGATATCATATTGCTGCCTGTATAACACTGATGTTAAAAATGTCATTTCATTATCTCGGACAATTTAAATAGAATATCCCTTGAGATAAACATGACGCATGACTCATAATGTAGGTAATCTTAAAAGGATGTAACCATACAAGCTGATAACATTTCTGCAGAGAAGCAGACAGTCTCTTTAAATTACCATCACAGGCTAACAACACAAGAGAAACGTTTTGTACAAGGTCAAGTGCTGGACAATGAGCATCTTTAAATTCTAATGTGACAAGTGTGGCAATCAGAAACAGATCTGTATCATATACTGTATAATTGTAGATAAAACTTATTCATTAAAATCATTAACATTCATTCCCATCATACAGCATTTTTTCTCACAAAATGAACACTGTGGATAATTTTGAAAGTCACTTTAATTTTCTAAAGATATAGTAATGGATTCTTGAAATTCTAAATTTAGGAAAAAATCTGAGATTTTAAACAGAACTTGCTCCACTTCAGTATATTTTTATATAGTGCCTCTTTACTGAATGCAGGTGAAGAACACTGTGACAAGTTCTCAGGAAAAATGCAATTGTAAACTTCACTAATTATATAGTGAGTACATAAAGACAAATAGTCATAATTGCAGCCAAATGCTATCTGTTTATTTAATTGTTGAACTATAGTCAGTTGTCAACAGAGGTTCGGTAAACAAAACCTCTACTCAGCAACATCCCTGGAGAAAATAAACCTCCAGATAGTTCACAGCCAGTTATAACAGAAAAATGTTAAAGACAGACACACCTACAGTCACAGTCCTGCAGACCTCAGCCAACTGGCCACCCAGCCATCCTGTGCCTTCTACAGCAGTGTCAACACTGGGCATCTAATCTGATGACTAATCTTTCTATCTGTTGATTCCAATTCTCCCAGTATCTTTGGGCCTCTTATTATTGGGCAGTAAAACAGCTTGGCAGTAGAAGAGAAACAGAATAGTAAAGTGTTATTAACAGTTTATTGTAATACTTATATTTTTGTACAAATGACTAACAAACAGGGATGCAATATGCACAGCT
This sequence comes from Erpetoichthys calabaricus, assembly GCF_900747795.2. Classification (NCBI taxonomy): domain Eukaryota; kingdom Metazoa; phylum Chordata; class Cladistia; order Polypteriformes; family Polypteridae; genus Erpetoichthys; species Erpetoichthys calabaricus. Next base: position 213,373,136 of record NC_041398.2, on the reverse strand, counting down.
AATCAGCATGTCTTGAGTCTTCAGTCTTGATTTCTGGATTTAAAAGAACTTACTTCACTAGTATTCATTTCCAAAACAATTTTGATCCTCTGCTGCAGTAAGAAGGAGGCTGAAACAAAAGCAAAGTACAAAACATTGTTTTTAAAGTTTGATAAAAACAAATGAAATGTTCCTTTCAAAATTTGAGACAAGCTGTGGACCACCGCAACTCTGAATTTGATTAGGATGGTCTGTGACAGTATTATACTAAATAAAGGGCCAGTGGAACCACTTTATTTTTGTAGTTTCACATTTTCTTTATCCCATCACTGTCCTGCATTGTGGTGTCCATAACAAATAAGCACCAATTTGTCACAAGACACAGTGCAGCAATTCAACCTCTCCAGCTATACCAGTAAAATGTACGCCATCTTTAGAAGTGTGGAACTAAGGAAATGCAACACAATTCAATGTACACATTTCACTTGTAGGGGTTTAATACAAAGATTTTCACTCTGAATGTGCCATTGAGTCTAGATTGATGTCACAGAAATTACTTTCAAGATAGTAATGATGATAACAAACAGTTATATGTGAAAGTTGAAAAATATCTACTGTATTTAAAATTATATTTAAAATTTCAATAATTTGAAAATTATATTGATTCAGTGTCATTATTCATATTAATATTACTGATTTGCATTAATAATCTGAAAATTACCTGCATAGCTACTTTGTTTTTAAGTCACATTTTACAACCAGGGCAGCATGGTGGCACACTGTTCCTTGAAACAAGGAGACCGGGGTTTGCATCCCTTGTTTGGAGTTTTCATATCCTCTCTGTGTCCATGTGGTTTCCTTCAGGTGCTCCAGCTTCCTCCCCCATAATGTGTGTGTATGTTCACCCTGAGAACGCCTGGTGCCATGTCCAGGCTTTGTTCTTGTCTTGTGACCAATGCTTGCTAGGATAGGCTCCTGCTTCCCTGTGACCCTGCTCAGAATAAGTGGGTTTGGAACAGGAATGAATGAAGAAATTAATAACATTGTATACAATCAAGTCAAACTTATACAACAAATGACTTCATAAGCAATCTAGAAAAAATGAAGAAAAAAAAAAGCAGGAACAAAACTTAACAAAACAGAATTCAACCCCTACCTGAGAAAAAGAGAGGTGAGCCAAGAGTATTGGCAAAAATAGTTAGAAGAAAAAAAAAATAAAGAAGGGAACATGTTCCTTTCCCCCCAGTAAAATTCTTAAATGTTCAATTAAAATGTTATTAATTAAATCTTGCCATATTTCAAAAAAAAGTTTTGAACAGAATCTCTAAGTGAGAATTAGATTTTTTTCCAATTTCAAATAGTATAGAACATCAGTTACCCACTGACTTATAAAGGGTGGGCTGGGATTCTTCCAGTTAAGCAGGAGAAGTCTACATGCTAGTAATGTGGTACTGGCAGTTGCAGTCAATTTGTCTTTTTCACTTTAAGCCCATCTGGGAGTCCACCAAACATAGCTGTTAATGTTTTAGGAGAGATTGTGTCTGAGAGGCATTCAAAGATTTTTGTCTAAAATGATGTTCATTTGGTGCACTCCCAAAGCATGTGGCCCAGTGAGGCTGGAGCTCGATTGCAACGCTTGCATGTTGGATCTTGCCTTGAATATATTTTGGAAAATTTTAAATGAGATAAATGAATTTGTTGAAAGGTTTTAAGTTGAATTTTTGAATGCTTTGCGCATATGGAGCTGGAGTGTATTCTATTTATGGTTGCTGTCCGCTCCTTTTCTGAGATAATAATTGAAAGATCCTTTTCCCACCATATCCTAAGATCTTTGAAAAGAAGGGACTTTGAGATGTTGTCTGAGTCTTCAAAACTGATCAGTATTTCTTCTGGAATAGAAATGGGTGGGAGGTGTGGAAAATTGGGTAGATTTCTTTTAGAAAAATTTTTGATTTGGAAGTAGTGGAAGAATTGTGTTGCTGAGAAGTTAAATGTGAAGTACAATTGTTCATAAGATTCAAAGACATTATTTATATACAGATCTCAAAGTGTTTTAATCCTAGACATTATCCAAATAAAAATAACTGTGTTTTACATTTATTAATAATAATAATAAATTTGAAAATCTTACATGTTTTCTGAAAAGAGTGTTACATTAAAATAAAATTATAAATTGAACTGAATCATATATTAGTGTGACTCAGGGCCCTGTGACACTGAACAGTTTTAAGCAGGTTAGGAGATGGATGGATGGACAGACAGATGGATGAATGGATGAAAAAAATAAATATAAAGCCTTGATAGGCAGAGTCAGTTAAACCATATAGGTGGACTAGGTGACTAAGCACACTTTTAGCAAGACCGGCCAAATGTACTGTTTTAAACTATAAGGTGACCTATTAGGAACTTGATGGTGCAGCATGTCATCCTACCGGATTCTCTTATCATGCTGAAAATATCAATGCCAACTTGGGTTGCCTACTCTCTGGCAGCAATTCTGATAAATGCCATGAAAAATCTACAGTGAACTGCAGAGTGTTAAAATGACCAAAACTAAAAGAGAAGGAACCTCAAAAGCACAACTGCAAATGCATAAAGAGGAGACTGGTAAAGGAAAAAATATAATGGGTCATTCTTAAAATACATGTTCTTAGACAGTAGATAGTTATGAGTGCTTCTCACCCTTTTCTACTTGGTGCCGTCCAGAAAACACAGCTTCTCAAAGCTAAAACTGAAAAAGAACAAAAACAACTGTCTCCATGGTACAATGATAAAGGACAGCCGTAATGAACTGGATACAATTTTCATAGAGCATGAAGAGTTTAGACCTTAGCTGCCATGGATGACCATGAACGTCTAGCATATACACTTCTGCAAAGTCAGCATAATTAATGAATTCATGAAATAATGCTTTTTTAGTTGTTTAAGTATGCAAGCAGTCTTGTCTGGGCGGAAACGTTCTCCCTGTGGATTTTTCAGTGTTCCCAGTAAAGGAATTAAATTAATCAAGCAATGCGTTCTTAGATAAAAACGATGCAAGATTTATATTTTAAACTTGAAAGTATGCAATTAAAGGATAATTTAATTTTATTATATTATTAGAAATATTAATTATGAATTGACTGTAATTGTAAAAACAAAATATGTTTATTATTTATATAATTAATGGTTCTTTGTTTTTTTCTTTTTTTGTTAATAATACAGATACCTAAAGCATTTTGATATTGTAAAGGATTATACTGTGTCTTAATGTCTCATTGTTTTTTTAAACAAATTTTGTAAAACGTTTAACCTAGTGATCATAGTGATTGATTTGGTTCACAATAGTAATAATTTGTAATGTTGCATTTACTTTTTTTAAATCAGACTGAATATTAAAATCTAAGTAATGGTAATTATATTTTTTGCTTTTGGTATTTTCTGCTTTAAGAATATTCCATTAAAATGAAGAAGGGAAATAAAAAAAAAAGCCCAGCACCCAGTTATTTTCAAAAGCTCTCCAGCTGAGCCCAGCTGCTGAGTTGCCTAATAATGCATCTTCTGCCTGTGCTCTGCAGTGACACTTTTGGGTGCATATCCAAGGTCTTTCAGAGTGTACTGTAGCCACAAGGTAATTCCTCTTTCACCAAATTCATTTGTTCTCGGGACAGATGCTATTAATCATGAGCAAGAGCTATGCAGGTGACTGAACACGGCACTTTCACTGCTGGGTGTGAATTACAGCAGAGCCATTTCCATATTGCTTCATTAACTAGCAGCCCAGATTTGAACTTGGAATTAGATCTGAATTTATTAGTTTAAATATTTTACAAAGTATGGTGTAAATCCTCACTCAATTAGCACACTATGCATGACCACTTCTCCTTGAAGGAATTACTCATTAATAATTTTAAAGGCCCAATTGTAAAAGCTGAATACACTACACTTGACATCCATTTAATCTATTGTAAATGCATCTGTGGGTAGCCAGAGGTGACTACAGAAAAGGCAGAGTCACAGCCCATACCTGCTATTGTAAGATGTTGTAGATTAATTTTAAATTCTTCTTGTATTTTCTTTTTCACCTACATTTTTTAAATGGCAGAGCATGGGAAAAAAATTGTATTTAATTGTGTAAAATGTACAGCTGAACGCAGTGTAACTGTAATAAAAACCAAAACACTAACTGTCTTAATAAAATATTATACATTTGTTTATTCTTGGGTTTAAACATTATGTGAAAATACAGTATTATTTAATTGGTCTATGCGGTTCATATGTACACATGACAGTATTTGACTGGTGTTTATGAACCATCATATTATATTGGGCAGGACCCACTATACTAGGGGTGGGCAAAGTCATTCCTGGAGGGCCGCAGTGGCCGCGGGTTTTTGTTCCAACCCAGTTGCTTAATTAGAAAACAATCCTTGCCAATAATTACATTTCATGGCTTGTTAGTGCTTTAACTCTGCTATGTCAAGTCATTCTCATATCCTAGATTTTTTTTCCATTCTAAGGATATCATCCAAATACTTTGAAGTATAAAACAGATGGGTAATTCTCAATCCTTCACTTTTTTCTCTTCTCTTTCCTTCCAAGTATTTAATTAAACCAAATAGTGCATGATAAATACATACAGGTGTAAAGGGTAACAAGCAAAATGGACAACTGCTGGTTTCTTTTGTCATTTGCATCTTATTGCTAATAAGGAGCAATTAAAATCAGAGAATGCAGCTGTTTAAGACTTAAATAAGCAATAAGGGTTACAAATCTTAATGAGGGAGATAACTAAAATGAAGCAGAAGTGTTTCTAGAGCAATAAGTGCTTCTTATTGAACAACTGGGTTGGAACAAAAACCTGCAGCCACTGCGGCCCTCCAGGAATGACTTTGCCCACCCCTGCACTATACGTTTGGTGTGTATAGTACCATATGCTTAATAAATAGTTAAGTTTATATAAATGTACTATAAATCATAATTTCCACAAGGTATGCAGACATAGTATATGTCATCAAGTAGAAGGCTATGGCATAGTTTCAATGTGAAAAGGACAAAGAAAGAATGAACACATATGTGTGATTAATTCAGACCATTTTGCTGAGCTCTGTTTTCACTTTGACAGTAAAGAGTCTTTTTGGTTAATGTCAAAAAAGCCTAATTAAATCCACTGTGATTCATTGTTGTATTACAGTAACATGTGAAAACTTCTAGGGTTAATACTATTTACAGGCTCTGTATGATCATAATTCTGTACTAACAGGAAAGAAACTCCACCTTATTTTAAACAACAAGAACAGTTTATTTCTTGTATAGCCCAAAATCACACAAGGAATGTCTCAATGGGCTTTAAAAGACGCTGCTTTATGAATGCCACCCCACCTCCCAGTCTTGACTCCCTAAGAAGACAAGACAAAATGACTAAACCCCCTTCCAGGTACATAGGGGCTGCAATGGGTATTCAAAAATGGGGTAAGTACGATACACAAAACAAAACACAAGTACTGTATATATTCGCATATAAGTCAGGTCTTGAAACCTGAAAAATCGATCATAAAATCAGACCCTGACACTTAATTTTTTTTTTTTTACATCTTCCTTCTTCTTCTAATCTCGTACCAGTTTCTCGGATACATCAAATTTTGTTGCAGCAGTGCAGTTACCAATTTTTTTCGCCACTTCAACGGCTTTTGAATGAACACTCCATCATAGATAAGGGATGCTCTTACGATAAATGTGTATGAGGAGGTGAGATACAAAAAACACAAAACAGTGCAAACGTCGCTTTGGAATAGTTTGGGTATTACTGTGGTTACTCTCTCAGGTGGGTTTTAGCATATCATAATCTCTTGGGCCAATAGCGTGAGTTTTCCACATTCGACTTATACGACCGACATTATAAAATACCAGAAATTATACTGTAAAAATCAAGCCCCAAATTATTCGCAGGAAACTTAAATGCAAGTATATATGGAAATCCACATTATATATTCCTACTCTGCCTGCTAGCTATCAAAACTCTCTTCCTATTGATTATAAGACATTTTAAGATGTCCTCAATTTCAGAGAAAATAAAATGTGAAAAAATGTACATCTGAGAATGGAGTAAATAGGGTAATTGCCAAGATACATGAAGCAGCTTTACATTGTAATTGTATATTCCTGAAGGTATTGTCCTTGATAAAATCAATGAACAACATAACACTGTGCTCACAAATTAAATTAAATGTACAGACAATTGAACTGTATCATCCTAGACTTCAATTTACTCATCCACCATTACTTACACCATCTTGTGTTGATGTCTGAGCAGAACTATCTCTTGGCATGGCCTTAGTAGTGATGCCCCCCACTTTAGTGGGAGGACTGAAAAAACATCAAGATATGTTCATGACTTTCATACTCGCATATAGGGTGTCCTTTGGACAAATTGGAAAGGCGCTGCATGATTCTTGACAATGTGCTATTTGACTTTAAACATATGGATCAATGAAGCATGTGTTTTTAATTTTTTTTTCAAGAGACCAAGAAATCACACCAGGAGTATTGGGATGAATATGATTAAGATGGATACATTGCAGAACTTTATTATACAAAGAACTATATACATTTTCAAGTTGCTCTCATCACACAAAGAAGAACCTTAAATGCTAAATCTTTAGAAGGAGTTTGACCATACCACGTGCGTACTGTTCGAATAAATGAACGTTTGTTTCACACTTCCAACTCCTTCAATACATTTGCTTCATCTTCAAGAACATAGAGACAGCTTACAGAAAAGAAGGCAATCTGATGACTCAAGGGGGCCAGGACAACAATCTTACTATTAATACCTGCAAAACCAAGGAGCTGGTCATACGCTTCAGAAAGCAGACCCAATCAACATTATTCTTGTAGTGGATACTGTTGAAAGAGTGAGTAGCTTTACATTTTTTGGAGTGACCAAAACAGACAAACTGAAGTTAGTGCAACACATGTATTTTCTTGTCAAAATGTTCACCACTCCTTTTATTTACTCATACATCTGTGAAAAACTTTCATTTGTCCTTCTGTGTTCACAAACCTCTACAGGTGTACAGTGGAGCTCATCCTCAATGGCACCAAAACATCCTGGAATGGCACCTGCTCAGCTCAAGAATATAAAGCTCTTCTGTGGGTGGTGAAAGCAACACAGAATATTAGCAGCATCAAGCTGCCTTCTGTTCAGTACATACTGTATATAGCAGTTGCCTGGGAAAGGCAAGCAAAATAATTAATGACCTCAGCCATTCTGCACAGTTGCTTTTCTCACTCCTACCTTTTGGCAAACAGCACAGGATGATTGGCACTCACACCAGCAAATTTAGGGACTATTGCTAAATCGAATTTAAATACTATACACACACACACTATATGAATTTATATTTTTATTTATTTATTTGGTATTGTATTTTTGTAAATGAAAGTAAGAATTTTGTTGTACTAGGTAAACATGAAAATAAGTTTGACTGGACTTTACATGCTTTTCATTAAAAATTTAGTTAAAAATGATTGCATGTCAGAGCTTTAGAATGGTTTTTGTAATATGTTCTTATTGGAAGCATCAAGACAATGAGCAAATCAGGTCTTCTTCTTCTTCGTTTGGCTGATCCTGTTAGGGGTTGCCACAGCGGATCATCTTTTTCCATATCTTCCTGTCCTCTGCATCTTGCGCTGTTACACCCATCACCTACATGTCCTCTCTCACCACATCTATAAACCTTCTCATAGGCCTTCCTCTTTTCCTCTTTCCTGGCAGCTCTATCCTTAGCATCCTTTTCCCAATATACCCACCATCTCTTCTCTGCACATGTCCAAACCAATGCAATCTCGCCTCTTTGACTTTGTCTCTAAACCGTCCAACCTGAGCTGACCCTCTAATGTTCTCGTTCCTAATCCTATCCATCCTTGTCACACCCAATGCAAATCTTAGCATCTTTAACTCTACCATCTCCACCTCTGTCTCCTATTTTTTGGTCAGTGCCACCGTCTCCAACCCATATAACATAGCTGGTCTCACTACCGTCCTGTAGACCTTCCCTTTCATTGTTGCTAATACCCGTCTGTCACAAATTACTATTGACATTCTTCTCCACCCACTCCACCCTGCCTGCACTCTTTTTCACCTTTCTTCCACGATCCCCAATAGTCTGTACTGTTGATCCTAAGTATTTAAACATATACACCTTCACCAACTCTACTCCCTGCATCTTCACTATTCCACTGACCTCTCTCTCATTCACACACATGTATTCTGTAATGTTCCTACTGACCTTCATTCCTTTCCTCTCTAGAGCATATCTCCACCTCTCCATGGTCTCCTCAACCTGCTCCCTACTCTCACTACAGATTACAATGTCATCAACAAACATCATAGTCCAAGGGGATTCCTGTCTAATTTTGTCTGTCAACCTGTCCATCACCATTGCAAATAAGAAAGGGATCAGAGCTGATCCCTGATGTAATCCCACCTCCACTTTGAATGCATCTGTCACTCCCACCGCAGACGTCACCGCTGTCTCACTTCCCTCATACATATCCTGCACAACTCTTACATACTTCTTTACCACTCCCGACTTCCTCATACAATACCACAACTCCTCTCAAGGCACCCTGTGATATGCTTTCTCCAGGTCAACAAAGACACAATGCAACTCCTTCTGGTCTTCTCTATACTTCACCATCAATACCCTCAGAGCAAACATTGCATCTGTGGTGCTCCTTCCTGGTATGAAACTATACTGTTGCTCAATAATCATCACCTCACTTCTCAACCTAGCTTCCACTATTCTTTCCCATAAGTAAATGCTGTGGCTCATCACTTTTATCCCCCCTGTAGTTTCTACAGTTCTCCACGTCCCCCTTAAAAATCGGTACCAGTACACTTCTTCTCCACTCCTCAGGCATCCTCTCAGTTTCCAAGATTCCATTAAACAATCTAGTTAAAAACTCCATTCCTAGACATCTTTTTGCTTCTACATGTATGTCATCAGGACCAACGGCCTTTCCATTCTTCATCCTCTTCATAGTTGTCCTTATTCCTCCTTACTAATCAGGTCTTAACATTATTAATAATAGTCTCAGTAACAATGCTCTCTCCACCATCACAAGTTAAGATGGGCTTTATTGTTAATCTGTGGCGTGTTCACAATATTTTGAGTTTTAACGGTAGTACCTTATTTATTTCTCTCACTTTTTGGTCAATCCATCCTTGACTTGTTTTAAACAATCTTCAGTCTATCTAACTCTATTCCTTAGGTCTGAATACTCCCATATGCAATTGGATTTCTTTCTAACCAACAGGCCCCAAAATGTTAGGATGGGTTAACACATGTATTCTGCCTTATTTTGAGTATGGGTGCTACACAAGGCAGTGTGTGAATACCCTGCTGTATTCACTTTTCAACTACAGTTAGATCTCTTTTCTCAAGTCTACTTTAATCAATATATAGGCGAATGACACCAGTGTGGTAGGAAAAATTTAAAACAACAATGAGATGGCTTACAGAGAAAAGGTTCAACAGCTAGTGGCAAAGAACATAAATAACAATCTAGCTCTAAATATCTCAAAGACTAAGGAATAGATCTTGGACTTTAGGAAATCAAACAAATGTACACCCATCCCCTTCTGCATCCGTAGAACTGACAGGTGCTTACCTTTAAGTTCTGCAACACTTACATCACAAAGGATCTAACTTGGACAACTAACATCTCCTCTTTGGTAAAGAAGGCTCAGCAACCCCTTAATTTCCTAAGGCGGTTGAAAAAGGGACTGTCTGTCCACTAAATCGCTTGTTAATTTTTATTGATGCACATTAGAGAGCATCCTAACCAGTTGCATAATTGGGTAGTATGGCAACTGCATGGTCGCTGATCAGAAAGCTATGCAGAGAATTGTTAACACTGCAGAGTATATCATTGGCATCCCTCTTTCAGCTGTGAAGGACATCTACTCAAATCATTGCTTGCAGAGAGGGCTCCATATTGCCCGTGATCCTCCTCTGCTACGAACTGTTTCCACCTCTTCCCTCACGAAGGCCTTACAAGTGTCTTCAATCTTGATTCGCTAGATTAAGAAATACCATACTTTTCTGATCTGTGACGTTATTAAATACTCAACAGCACCTCCATGCTCTGGAAATGCGAACTGCCTATTGAATACCCCCCAGTGTTTGCTCATTTATTGCTTTTTCACTTTTTATATTTTTATGTTATTATTTTTTATTGTTGGCACTGTTTTGTTGTTTTTTTTTTTTAATACAAATTTAGTGCATGCTCAAGCTGTGGACATTGACAACAAACAAGAATTGAATTGAATCTTGGCTGGTTTATCATACTATATCAATAGGTGTATTGATTTTTAACATCCACCTAAGACTTAACAAAACTTAAACATCTGAATCCCAAAGTGTACAATGGCAGAAGTAATTACATTTATTTTGTGATTCTCTGAGTTACTTAATTGGCAATTTAGGGCTGATACGGCAACTTAACGGGACTGAGAATATCCAGGGTTACTTTGAAAATCAAACATCTTTACATCAAGTCATCATCTTGGAACTTTATGATTTTAGAGGAGATTTTGAAATTTGAGCACCAGTTTATCTTCACAGTATAACAGAACATGAGCAACTTCCAAACAGCGGAATAGTTCTGGCAGACAATTTTAGTGCTTTAAGAAAGAACAAGGTCAAATTTAATTTACACAAACAACGTTAGATGTTTTTTTGTAATATTTGATGTTATCAAGTGTATAGGTGATTTATTTCTATTGATTTCTTCCTTTTTTCACCAATTTTGCAAAAGGAATTACATTCAGGGTTAATGTTGAAGGCAAGTTTATTTTAAGGTGACACAGATGAAGTTAAATTTTAGCTGCAGTGCTTGCTTCATTCACTAGCTCAGCATTCTGTAAGAATGAGAGAAGAGGCTGATATTATTAATGACCATCATGAAATCATAAGCCATTGTATAGTCAGCAGTTTGCGCTGGTGTGCCTATTTGTTTTTTTCAAACGTAGGTACGTAAGTGGTATTTTTAGGTTGTTCTGTTCACAATGTGCACAGGTGACCTACATCTGTACTGGTATCAGGCAAGATTTATTTTATTCAGGAAAAAATACATACTATAAGTAAAATTAGGTATTAAAGAACATTGCACAATTAAGGTTTAGAATACAGTACTGACTAGATTTGATTACCTTACCTTGACTTGGTTAATGTAATCTTTACAATATTTAAACTGAAATAATTCCATCAGTTCTTATTATTCTCGTCAGGGTGGCACATATTTCAATTTGCCCCTGGAAGCAAAACCGCAAAGCAGTAATTCTCCTTGGATAGGCTTCTAGACCTCACCAGGGAATACAGTATGATGATGGCAAAAAGTGTTCCCATATCTAATGTAGAAAAGTAAATTAATCTTCCCTATCTCCATCACAAGAAGCTAGAGTTTCAAGATAAACTCCATATACACAGTAACAACAGCAAGAACCTATACAGATTGCACTACTTTCCACAGTCAAGTTTGGGTCACAAGTGCTCTATGGTAGGACATCTATCAACTGCCCTTAAAGCACAATACATTTTTCTTCAAATAATAAAGTTAACTTTGCTTAATAACTAGACTGGCAGAAATGTCTACTTTCATATCTGATGGACAGTGAGCGCATCTGCATGTTAAGTGTGTTTTTGCAGTAGCACACAAATAGTGAAAAAGGGAGTCCTTCAAAAAAAAGACACCCAACATACAGGCCAGAATACTAAATGACCTGCCCCACAAAATGGGAGGCTTAAGACCTGTCTATGCCTCAAAATAGAGATTATTCTTTAAATGAAAAAGGAACAGCAAAGTGATTCAGGAAAACACAAATTATATTTCACCCATGAGGAGAAACCGTACTCTGACTGGAGGTACAGACAAGTCTACAAGAATTTGTGTAAAATTGAAGATGTATTGACAAAAAACATGTAAACAAAGAACAAAAGCTCAAAAGCGCAGAAAGAAGCAAGAAAGTGGTTGCCTAAAAGGCAATCCTCAGCAAACAAAGTCCCATAAACACAGTCCAGTAATCAGAATCCTTAAACAGAGCAAAAATAATTAAAAAAAAAGAAAATCTCAACAATTATAACAATTTGCAATAACTCATAAGAAAGGCCCAACCACCTAAAACAGGGTACTACAAGGGACTGCAACTCATGAGCCTTCATAAGGCTGGGAGCAGTCCCACAATGAAGATTGACAGGTGGCCCCGCCTCTTAGGGCATACATACAATGACAAAATCAAATGCAAATGATTGACAAAAATAACATTAACCCAAAAAAAGAATTAAAAAGTGAACAAAGAAGACGCAAGACAAGAATTTGAACTCCAGCCAGGGTGAACCTTAACTGAAATACAACTCATTAACCAGTAAGCCAGGATATGTCTTCCTCTAATTCCATTCATAGTTATGTTTCAAAATTGACAGAAGTCTAGCTAAAAAAAATGACTGTAATCTTGTTAGATGATTAAAATAAAAAATTCTGGTTTCCTCCTTAATTATTGTAGTGGCTTATGCTGTTCCTTAATAGGCCTCTTGATTTGGGCGATATTCCGTCTCTTGCACACTGTCTAGTACCAGACCTGTTGGATTGTTTATAGTAGTATCAGCCTCCCTTGTAATATTATTAATTTCAAAGAGTTTTCTTTTATCTTCCAATTAAAGCTAAGGTTGTTAATACAACAAATTTATCATCCGTGATGTCAAGATCTGGTGAATGGTTGCAGAAATCATTATCTGCACAACTTACTCTAAAACTGTAATAAAACACCTGCATTAATGAATATTACAGTATCGTGTGATGTATCTTCTGATGTGTTTCCCAGATGGCAAAGAATTGCCAGCGTTGATTTGGGCAGACAAGAAATAAAACACTCTGTGGAACAGTAATCATGTAAAAAGTAGCTGATGGCCCAAAATAAATTAAAGTAAGAAAGGAGGATAAGGAAATTGCACTAGACGATTGGCAGGAGATTACTCCTACCCACTTTGGCACTAGATCAACAGTGTCAAACTCAGAACGTTTGCTTTGCATTTCATTATTGTTTGGTTGTTGGTTATGGGAAAAAAGAAACAATTAAGGGATCTGAATTATAAAAAGCAAATCAATTAAGATTAAAGAACTATGCCCCATTAGTGCCAGTGACTGGATAATAATTATGGAAGTGACTGAAACAAAAGCCTGCAGCTTATACAGAGCTATGGGGTCGGAGTTTTACACCCCTGCCTAGATGATAATCAATGAGTCGAAGTAATGAGTTTCAAATGATGGAGAGCAAGTGCTGAAAAGGTAATGATTAGACCCCATGGACATACATACCTGATGGCTGGGAAGGAAAGAGATGCCAAGGAGATACTAAATAAACTTTAAAGGGAAGGGGCAGAGGCAATGTCTGGAACAGACCAAAATGCGAAGGAAGGAGCAAATTTAAACAAACGAAGCAGTGGTGTGGTTGCTGGGGATGTGTTCTCCGAGGTCATGATCCTGATTTTATTAGGCCAAAGGTTTAAATGTTGGTTTGAATGGCCATGTTGTATAAAGATAAGTCTTGAAACCCTGTTGACTTTTAATTTTTTGATCACATTTTGCTTTTAATTAAACTGTTTCTGATCTCTTTATTCTGACTTATGATTTTTTTTTGATTATGTTCACAGTTAGTTTGAAAGATTTGATTGACATTTGTTTCTGTCCTTAACTTGCTTTTTGACTTTACTTTTCTCCCAGTCCTAACATAAAAGTTTTTACTGTGTTCCTGAGGGGCAGTACAGGTCCTAACACTAAATCTTCTTGTAGTATCAAAAGCAGACATCCAAAACCAGGATTGTAGAAACTGTGTGATATATGCAAAGACTTGCAGCCATAGTTTGTCATGTAACCAGCAAAACAGGTAGCAACAGTAAACACTATATGGCTATGGCTGTCCAAAGATTAGCACAAACTCACGGCTACCATACCAAAGTGAAAAACAAAATGAATGCAGAGAAATGTAAATTGCTAATAAGGATTATAGTATAGGAAATGCTTTTGTTATTATATAAGTGTATATTTAAAATGTAATTACACTTTTTACAAAGAAGTTGACCTTTTGATCTCTGTAATAGCTTCTCCAACCACATTAAAGAGGAAATGTTAGTACAGACAGAAGGCAGTTTTATAGAAAGACACCTTTTACAGACAAGTTTAGCAAGATAAAAAGGTCAGAACTTCAAATGGTGAACTGGTCATTTTCTGGACCTTCCATATTCATAAAAGTAAAGCTCTCGGTTATCTTCGTGCATACACACCTCATGAACATGTGCAGACACGAACTGTCAAAATGATATTAGACAGCAAGAGGCTGGGGGATTTTCATCTTGGCCCTGACAAGCTTAAGGTCATGTTATTTTCTAACCTACTTAATCCAGACCTAGTACACGGAGGGTGCTATCCCAGCTAGCATAAGAAGCCAGGCAGGAATAAACCCTGGACAGGGTGCCAGTCCATCACAGGGCAAACACACACACACCAAACACATACTAGAGCCAATTAACCTTATCTTGATGTCTTTAGACAATGAGAGGAGACTGGAGCACTGGATGAAATCCACACAGACACAGAGAGAACATGCAAACTACCCACAGGAAGCACCCTGGTTTCCTTATAGATAGATAGATAGATCGATAGATAGATAGATAGATAGATAGATAGATAGATAGATAGATAGATAGATAGATAGATAGATAGATAGATAGATAGATAGATAGATAGATAGATAGATACTTTATTAATCCCAAGGGGAAATTCACATACTGAAAAGGCTGCCACTCTCGGCGGCACCGGAACTAATGATAATAATAATATTGGGTGGCAGCAGCACTACCAGTGCATCACCATGCTGCCCTGCCAGCTTAAAGTGAAAATAAGTGAAAGAGAGAACCAGAAAGGATGAGAAGCAGGAAGAACATAGCATATGACAGCTCCTGAAATACTGTATTCCGAGTTGTATGATGATTTGCCATACCCATTTACTTTTATTTGCTTTTGCTTTTTGGCAAATTAGAATATTTAAGAATATTAAAGACTATAATGACTGAAGGAAAGTTTTTTACCTGCTCCCCTTCCTTGCATTTAATATTTGCTCAATCCTGCCACTTGGGGTATAAATGAATAAACAGAAAATGTCCTCTAATAGGTGAAGTGGAGCACAGTAGCAGTCAGTTTTGGGTGCAGAGCGGATTTGTTTAGTCCCAGGTGGAAGTGTACTGTATTGTGTGTTGTTCAAACTAAAAGCAGCGGGAGTTCGGGGTGTCGTTTGTAGATGGGTGCAAAATTGGCTCAGACACAGGAAGCTGAGGGTTATGGTGCAATCCAGTCAGAATTGGCTGATGTTAAGAGTGGTGTCCCACAGGGGTCAGTACTAGTGTTGTTGCTATTTGTAATACATGTAAATGATTTGGATAGAAATATAAATAACAAGCTGGTTAAATCTGCAGATGATACTAAGCTAGGTGGATTGGCAGATAATCAAGAATCCATTGAATCATTACAGAGGAACTTGAACACCTGGGGAGATTTGTGGCAGATGAAATTTAATGTAAGTAAATCAAAAGAATGACATATAGGTAGTAAAAATGTTAGGTTTGAATACACAATGGGAGGTCTGAAAATCAAATGTACACCTTATGAAAAGGATTTAGAAGTCGTAGTGACTCTCCTCTATCAACTTCTAGACAGTGTTCAGAAGCCATTAAGAAGGCTAACAGTTTGTCAGGTTATTTAGCGCCCTGATGTGTGGAGTACAAGTCCAAGCTCAAGCTTTATAACGTACTGGTGAGGCCTCATCAGGAGTACTGGGTGCAGTTTTAGGCTCCAGGCTACAAAAAAGAACATAGCAGTACTGGAAAAAGTCTAGAGAAGAAGGACTAGGCTGATTCAGGGGCATCAGAATCCCCTTTTAATTTAAGCAAAAGAAGATAAGAGGAGACATGATTGAAGTGTTTCAAATTATGAAAGGAAATTTCAGAGTGGATCAAGACTGTTACTATAAATGAGTTCATCAAGAGCACAGGGACACAGTTGGAAACTTGTTAAGGGTAAGTTTCTCACAAACTTTACGAAGTTTTTTCTTTACACAGAGAATCATATCTATATGGAATAAGTAGTGTAGACAGTAGCACTTTATGGGCCTTCAAAACATATTTTGGAAGAATTAAGTATAGAGGACTGGCGACCTTTGTATGGCCTGTTCTCATCTAGATTGTTCTAATGTGACCACAGGCTGTGTCTCCTTCAGGGTCAGGGGAGTACTAGGATATGAGAGCAAGAGTTGGGATGGAGGACATATCTGTGAGTCTACTTAACAAATTTAAGATAGTGTCACTGTAAAACCCCTCCTCAACAAAACAATGGTATTGCTACAATACTGATATAAATTATTAAAATAAAGACATTATTGACATTCTTCAAAACTGGCTATAAATGACTTTCTACTGATAAAACATAGGTTCGTGATATTCATTGAGTAGAAAACTCAGACCACGAACACATACTTGCAATTATAATGAACTAACAATAGATTATTAAATGATAACTTATCTATATACATTATACACAGTGATTTATACATATTAATAATTATGCTGAATATGCAGCAATTCAGAATGATTTCAATGACTAATGTTTACAGATTATGAAACCATAAAGTTCTGTTAACATTATAATTGAGATATAGTCAGCTGACAACAAAGGAAAGGAAAAAAAAATACTGAGGTTTACAGCATTCCTGAAAAATAAATCTCTAGAGGGTCCATGGTTGCTTATAACAGTCAGGGTCATAGTTATGTAGGTCAACTGGCTGCACTCTTCCTCCTGGGATTTGCGTAATGTATTAAGTACTGCATGTGCTATAAAGTCTAATACGAAGAAGATTAAAGTCCAATGAGTCTCAAAGCTCCCAATGTCTCTCACTCTCGATGGGTAGCAGTAGTAGCTTTGAAATGTAAGGGTCTCATCATGTACCACAGCAGAAAGCCCGGTTACATTACAAGAGTAATACGGTTGTACTTCTCATTTCTTGTAATAATTCTTGTAGAGTTGTATTTGGAGCAGGACGATGGGCCAAAATCTCACAGAGAAAAGCAATTGGACATCCAGATATCTGGAGTTAGAGAACAAGATTTGATGAGAGAGAGTTTTGGTGTTTTAAAAAGTGGGTAATAATGTAGGTCACCTACTTACTATTGTCTGATTGTCATTGTCACCTGTTCTGTCTGCTCCACGGTGTAGGTTTACATGTAATGAATTTAGTGACTGGTGTTTTACTTTAGTAATAATACATATTTCTTAAAATGTATTTTTACTTTTCATTACCAATGCTGTGTTTAGTAATCAGTATCTGCTGTGCTGTGTCGTTGAACTGTGTAGTTTAGTACCAACAAATACATTTTATTGCACTCAAAAGTATAATGACAATAATTATGCTGAATCAATTACATTTATTGCAGATAATTAAAAAATATCCATTAACACAATCTTCAGGTTCACTGAATAGCATCACCAGCTGTCAGCAAGTCTTTCACGCCTGCCACACAAAAGTATTGTTAATATCAGTTCCATTTCAAAACTCCTTGTATTTTGAAAATATTTCATAAATCTTTAAAGCAGTCATATACCTTTTCCTGAACGCATCATTCTGCTTATGTTGTAGGACCATTAACCATAAAACAGATAACTTTGCTCAACTTAAGAAACATTTTTTCCAATACAAAGACAGTACACCTATTTTTTTAGCAGCGTTATCAGTGTTATCTCATTAATAAATGTGAAAGTGTCTTAAATGTTTTGCAGTTGTTTAATAATAAAACCTCTTATTTTTGGTATCTTGTCTGACATTTTCAGAAATTTACAAAAAACACATTCATCTCAAAAACTCCTGTTTCCTAATTAAAACAACAATATGATTAAATTTTACCTTATTTTTATTCAATGCTTACTACACAGTACTTTGTGAATGAAGAGATAACATTTGACTGGATTATGAGTGACATGCTACCTAAATAGAACTTATCTATTTTTGCCATGTCACTGTTTCAAAATAGATTTTACCAGATATTTCAAAAATATCATAGAAAGTATTTCTCATTGCCATTTTTAAAAACAGGTGGAAAGTGAATGCAGATTTTCTCGGCTAAAGATAATTAAATGCCTTTTGCCTGTCATTGTTAGTGGAACTTCAATGTGCAATTTATAAAACCAAGGAAAGGGAATCGAATGTGGGAGGAATCTGCTTAATCATGATAAACTATAATTAAATAAAGTTTTAACTGAGAATGTTGTGTAACTATAGTATATATTAAAGATAAAATAAAATATTGTACAGTGTGCATCCTATTTGCTATTAAAGAATAAATAATGCATCATATAGTATGGTGGGTGTTATGATGATGCAGTCCTTCATGGTTTGGAGTCACCACTCAGTTCTCCTGTGGAGTTAGAACATTTATACCAAGTACTCTTTTCACATCTTAGCAACATAAAAATTTATCTGACTTGGTATGGACTATCATTTATCACTTTTCATAATTGTTTGTCGATCATGACAAAGACCGTCTGGCTGAACCTGTTCCTATTGGTTCATCCTTTGCTGACCCTTACAATCCCCCTAATTGAAGTCCGTAGGCTGCCAAAGATCTTAACATTACTTACTTGCATTTCAACTGGTGAACTCGCTGATGTAATTAAAAGTTGGAAATGCTCAGACAGAGAGGTGATCTTCAAAATGTTGACATTGAAGACTGACTGAGCACCAACTCCACAAAGAAAATGCTAGAGAGGAAATCACAAAGGCACGCATTATGCAGAATGTCCGAGGCTGGATATTCCAGGTGAAATGCTTCCATATGATCTTCTGTTTGGACAGAAGTGCCCATGGTGCCCAACTGATTTTAAATGGAAAACCTTTTCATCAATGTGAATATTTTGAAAAGCACCTCTCTGTACGAGCACACCCAACGTATTGTCAGTCTGACAGAAAAGAGTGTCATATTGTGGCTGACAGACTGCTCTTCAGATTTCTGGGGCTAAATGCGTGACAGTAATCCTTTGGAAGGAACAGGAATAGAGCCCCTGCATTCCATAAACTTCAAGAACATTCAAAACCAAAAGTAATAAGAGTTTCCTAGCGAGGATAAGTAGATCCATACAGGAGTTGTGAGTTCTTCTTGCTTAATTGGGGACAGTAAAATATAGACACATAGAATGACAGTGCGAAGGGGCTTGTGACCAGATATTCCAGCAGTAGTAGCCCATATTAAAGAGGGAGACAGCCGGAGAGTAGCAATATGTCTTCTTTTACCAGCTGTTAACCTGGGACTGTAATAGTGAAAATGTTTAACTAGATTTTCAGGCTTTTAACATACAGATTAGTATGTAATAAATACAACCATTTCTTGGTATATTTACAATATGTTAAATTATCTCTGTAAATTGTGTTGCAAAACTATTGCAACTCTTACTGTCTAAATATTTTGCTAATTTGATGGTGAGAAAAGCAGCAGTAAAAGATCTTTGGTAGCCAACCAGTTACAATTAGGCAAAAGTAATCAACAGCAAGGATTAACCAATTGGAAAAAGTTTCAGCTCATTGTTCTTGATTGACAAGTGATGAAATAAATACTGCTGGCTTTAAAAAAAAAGTTGCCTTGTTCAATAAAAACTGTCTTTAAATAAAGGATTATTTTAAAATAAAATGTTTAATAATTATAAAATAATGACATTGTATCTCATGGTAATTAGATTACTTTAATTATGCATTTTTCACAATTTATTGATTCAAATACTGTGTGTATCACATGTGATTCATTACTTCATAATTGCCATTTTAATTATTTAATTTTGTCAGAAAGGGTATTCCATTGTGTGTAAAAGGAATTAGCCTGGTGAACTGTTCAGGTTTATTCTCTGTTTTGTACACTGTGTCACACACGAGCGCTTAGGAGACTGTCAACAAGCCCAGAGGTGAGTGAAGGTGTAAAGGATGAAGGGTTGTTTGATGGTATTGATATCTCTTTCCCTAACTTTTCAGAACCAAAGAAGACAAATAAGCATTCACCACTTCACATTCCAGAAAATGGCTGTCCATCCACTATTCCATTCTCCCCGTCAGTTCCGGCTCCCATTGATGACATCACTTCCGGTCTCCCTTTGATGACATAACTTCCGGCTTCCGATGATGATGCCAATCCTGTCCTCCCCGGATGACATCACTTCCTCCTTAATTAATCAGCAACCATTTTGTATAAAAGCATCTTCAAACCTTCTGTACTTTGTCGAATACCTGCATTTAAACAGTTTTGACCAAATTGCTACCTGTTCCTAACAATATAAGGGGCCAATCCCCAACTCTTTATACTTGTTTTTGTGATGTCTTATCACAACTGAGAAAAATAATAGTTCTTTAGTGGCACTTTACTGGGTTGTGTTGTTTTATAGAACCATTGCTTGACAAAGATCCATTTCATTCTGTCAAGGGTTCTCTGCTAAGAAATAGTATTTTTGAGAGTTTAAGAGGTTCCTAATATGTGAGCAAAACAGAAATCTTTACTGTATAGCAGGCTACCTAGCAGAAGACTGACAGATCAAGAAAACCTGACCTTAGCCTATGTTATTGTATCCAGCAAGTTTCTTTTTAAAATCGGGAAATTGGCATTTCACTAATCTTTTATCATGTGTTCATGGTTATTGATGAAGCCTGTTATGGATTTAAATATGGATGGTTCTTTTGGGATGGGTCTTTTTGGCATTTCCTTTAAACAAACGCTTAATTAAGCGCCCTTATTTTTATTTTTAGTGTACTTGATGCCTTTTCGGAATTGCTTCTGTCTGGCAGTATCCCTGTATTGAAGCAAGTGATTTCACAAGATAAATAAATAAATAAAACTCTAGTTGGATTTTTTTTTTTAGAAATTTCAGTCAACCTTCTTTAGCAAGAACATTTTCAACAAGTCTATAAATTGATTTATCTTCTGAAAGAGACAAAATGATAATTGCATAAAAATTATGTCTGTCAGGCTGCTCTCTTCTCACATTGCCCACCCCTCTGCCCAGCAAACCAATGGCAAAGGTGATTCCCGTTGTAGGGTTGGAGAGGAGCTAGGTTGAAGGGGATGTAGTATAGCGGGTCCACAGCTCAAAGTTGAAAAGGCCAGTTTTAATAGATAATCGCCTCACTCACGGCTTAGAGGGGGGCATGGTAGCATGGCCGGAACGGTTCCCGGGAGCTTAATGATGCGGGTGGTCCTCTGTTAAGTGCAAAGGTGAAGAGTCGCCCTATCTGTAATTGCTGCCGGGAGCTGCTAATCACCACACCTGATCCACGTCCCCATAATATATAATAGAAGTGTGAGGCGGATGGAAAGGGGAAAAACAGAGAGAGAGAACGGGAATGAAGGTTAATGGGGAAGACCTGCATGAAACACTTGAGAAGAAAGAAGGGATGACAAAGGACAGCACAGTTAGTTCTGAAAATGAAATCCTTAAAGTGTGGAATTCTCTGCCAAATAATTTTAAGCCAATGAAAGCAATAGGGATTGCTTTCCTTACTTTGTTTGGATAATCTTATGCTTGTGAGCAGCTGTTTTCAGCTTTGAATTATATCAAATCTGACACCAGAAACAGACTAACAAATGACCTGAGTGCTGCATGTGTTGCTCTCAAACTTACAAAGTATGAGCCAAGGTTAGACAAATTATCAGCATGCATACAACAGCAAAAATCACATTAATTGTTCAAAAGCATGCCAAATGCAAACTTTTACCTTTCAATAAAAAGTTGTTTGTATCATTGAAAGCTCTGTTCTTGTGTTTTTCTTTTAAGACAAAAGATGTTAAAGTATGAGTTGTTTTTTCTAAACTAAAACCTCAGTATTCAGATTAAATTGCTGTGTTGGTACTTTGCGATAAATGAGTGGGGTTTGAGTGGCAGTTTGGGCACTCAGTCTCTAAAAGGTTCGCCATCACTGCCTTAAAGGATCTGCTCAAAACTTTTTTTCTTTTTAAACATGGCAGGATCTAATGAATAACATTTTAGAATAATTTTTCATTTTGGGTAAAAGGATACCTTCGTTTTTTTGCTTCTTTCATAGATAGATAGATAGATACTTTATTAATCCCAAGGGGAAATTCACTAAATTATTCATAATTAATATAATAATATAATTCATAAAGTAGCTTCAGTTGCTGGCTCCTCTCTCTCTTAGGTGGGGGTCGAATTTTGCTTTGATTTGTTAAATTTGCCTTGACTGTATGGAAAGTTATCTGTTTCTAATTAAAATCAATAAAAATATATAACAAAATAAATAAAGTAGATTATTTATTCTAATGTCCATTAAAATGATCATAAAATAAGTACATCTAAAGATAGTAACTCTATTTTGATTTTTATATTTATTTGCATTATCAGGTACAAATAGACTAATTCAGTAGTAAGGTAGAGATTCACACACATAGAACACATAGAATACAAAGCATTTAATGTGCTACTTTAGTTACGATGGGATTTGAGAAACTCTAGTAAATTAAGCATCAATTTAAAGATGAAGTTTACAATGTTCTATTTTAATGGCAAAATGAAGTATGAGATTAAAGTGGACATTTTGAGATTAAAGTCGACATTTCAACCGCTTTTTATTTCCTCACAGGCACTGTGCGACTTTTGAGTGTCACTGCATCAATTTTCTTTTGTTGCTCATACCTCTGCCTAAGCCACCAAAAAGTATGTTTTTCCTTGCCTCCACTTCACTGAGTAGGACCTCCACTTCGCATTCACTGAAATTCTTCGTTTTTATATGTGCTTTTATCATTGTGTTTTTGCACAAACACTGAATGAAAGGGGCTATTTATATTGATTTGCATATTCAAATATGCAAAATCTGGGAGGAGTTGGGGTGGGGCTGTAGGTTCATGCATGTGTGTTAAAATTCATGTCCATTGGGATTTATAAAGGGGAAGTGCGTGGAACTTGGCATACACACAGTTTTATGCATCTGGATTTTTTTGTGTGTAGACATTTACAGTTTTGTCTGTACTCTGTATTTAGTGTGAATTCTACACACAGCGTTATACATGAGGCCCTTGGAGTGCTACTGTGATTTCAGGTTTTCATTCTAAATCTTTTCTTAATTAGTGACCAGATTTCCAGCTAATTTATCTTTTGGCTTAATTTTATTAGACTTGTTGTTTCAGGATCAGGCCCCTTATTTTTTTCTTTAACAGCCAAACAATAATGAGATACCAGCGAGCAAACACAAGACAAGCTAACCAGTGTCCATCACAGAGTGTCTGATAATAAAGAACGGTGAAGTTCTCAGTAGTGTTGATCTGCTCAGGTCCACTAAACATTTTGCCAGTGCTCATAGAAAAAAGAAAATCAACAGTTTTGGAAATTTTGTGGCAAAATGCCAGTATCAACAAGGAACTGAATTAAAAAACGGGTTTAATTAACAACAAGAATTGGCTTCTAATTAAGAAACTGGTTTGCATGAAATTGGTTGGAGTGTGAAGCCCCAACTTAGCAGGTTATTTGTTGCCTCACTCACTTCACATCTCATTTCTTTTTGGGTGCTAATTAATGAAAAAAATGAAGCAGTTCAGAAAACTGAAACAAGTCAGTTAAAATGAAGGGAAAAGAAGTTATAGAGCAGCAAGAACTGGTCACTAATTAAGAAAAGGGTTAGAATGAAAACAGCCACAGTTGTCCTTCTGGAGCTGGAGACCCCTGCTTTAGACAGTTAAATAGCAAAATCCTTTCAAAGATTTTCTTTTCACTCTACAAATTGAATGGTGAGGACTAGAATTTAACATGCTGCACAGAGGCATTTTTAATAGGACTGCTGCAAATTGCAAATAACAAATTCACATTTTACAAAATGCCTTTCAAAATGGGCACTTAAGAAAAACATTTTGCATTAATGTGCAAACCTAGTTTTCTAACCCCAGGTGTTACGAGCAACCATGTCCTGCAAGTGAGTCAGACACTGACCCAGGATTGAACACAAGGTCATACCAGTTGTCACTCACACAAACACCAGGTTAATTTAGAATGACCAATTGGCCTGGAAGCACACTGTGGACTAAAGAAGCAAATGGGTATCCAAGGGCCAAGCCCATGTGAGGATATTGAGAACATACAGAAGGCACATAAAAGGAAACAGGAATCAGGGTACCGATACTGAGGTGCGGCATTACTATCTCTGCACCACCATGCAAACAATTCTAAAAATTGCAAGACAAGATCTTTTCATTCATCTGGGCATAATATGATGTAAATTTATGATGTGTGGAATTTAGTGTTTAACATTAAAAACTAATGACATACACCTGAAACGTTTGTGTCGATTGGATCAAAAGTCTGCACAAAACACTCAATGAAAAAGTATAAAACAATTTATAAAACAATTGAATTCAGGAATAAACAATAATAAACATTCAACATAAACAAAACTACAAAAATACCAATATTTAGAAGCAAATAAAAATTGAGAAGCAAGAACAGCTCAGGCACAAATCAGTTTCAGCCCTGTAATAAGAATGACTGTAAGCCTGGCCAGAAATGACAACATGAGAGTGGCACTTTCAATTCCACTGGGTACTGCTGTTCTCATGTGACACCCTGTTTGGTAAAACAGGTCAGTATAAAATGACTGGCAATAATTTAAACTGAAAGTAATCAGATGTGAACTCCTAAACTCTACTTTGCCTGTTGTCAACAAGAAAGTTCAGATGTTGCTTATTTTAATTAAAAGTAGAAATGAAAGGGTTGTTGCCATTAGGGAGCAAGCTGTCCCTAAACCCAAAATGAATACCAAGGAAGCCCATGAACATGAAAAATTACACAATAGTAAGCAAAGAATAACACAAAATAAATGAACAATGAGAAATTCTACAGCCTTTCGGGGTTCAGCTTTTCTATCACATAAAACAGCCACTAATAAAAACCTATTCTATACTTCTGGTACATTTTTGTCCAAGTGTATGGGCAATGTTTATCTTTTTCAGCTGACAATTTTCAAGTGAATGGCGGAAGACTGAAAAACATGTCAAGGAGAACAAGAGTGAAGTGTATACTGTGAAAGCTGAAAGGCAATGTGGGGCCTTAGAATGGTTTGTGTATCCTGTCTGTTTGCAGGTTGGGGCAGCTTTTGACTTTCATGAAAATCCAGTTTGAGTTTGTGCAGTTACTTTCATGTGTTTTTGCCTACCTGCTCTTCCAGTGAAAGAAAATCAGGTGCTCACTTTGGGAGAGGAGGGGACATTTTGTTATTAACTTTTTTCAAAAAGAGCCTCAGTTCTGTGAACTGTTCAGTTCTCAGCTCAGTTGTTAGTTTAGTTGTTGGTACTCTGAGAGGAGCCACAGACATTTAAATGGAGCTTGCTATCTGTTTAGCTGATGGACACTTTGCAAAGAGCTCTGTCTCCGGCAAGAAATCTTTCTTTACATCTTTTGATTAAGGATACATAATCATTAATCTATAACCTAAAGAACTCTGCCATCTGGGAGCTAACATTTGGAACTGAATGAAAACTGCATGGATTCACACAGGTTGTATAATTCTTTATATTTCTTATATATATATATAAAATATTTTAAAATAGAAAAATTAAAAAATGTATTGAATAGTAAGTGAATGTCAATATTTCAAACAGCTGGGGTCACAAAAAAGATCAGATTTCAAAATGGAGTCACAAACCAAAAAAGCTTGGGAACCTCTGCCTTAAGGGCAAGAAGGTTACACTTTTGTGGAATTCTCTATTGGTAGTAAACTATAGGAGTGAAAATAAAAGACAGTTTCAGTGAACAGCCTGCTGATAGAGATCCCTAGAGTTGAATATGTGGGGTAGAATAAGCACAGAGGGAGAGTTAAGAGATTACAGATAACAATTAGATAGCTGGCTTCAACAATTCTTTTATATCCCCCTCATGAAAAAATCCTTGGTACCTTTCATGTTAAGTGAACATCAGAGGGCATCTGATAATATGATAAAACACTAACCATCCTGGTCTCTCTTTCATTCAACATTTGAGCCCTTGTCCCCCATTATATACTAGACTTTTGTCTCATTGATAACATCAACAGAAGTGTTTAAGATCTGTTTGCTGGAGCTGTTTCTAGGTTGATAATGCTGGATTACATCTCAGTCTAGGAATGTACGACTTAAGTCCTGAACCCTAAATTAAAAGGGCAATACAACTTTGCAGTGGCTTGATCAAAACAGTAAGTAACAGGGTTGATCGTTAACCCAAGCTACTATCACCTACGTCTAATTTCTAATCCCTGTTTATTTGGTCAAAGGGATGCAGAGCCCATATCAGCAGCAACCACAACAAAACAGATCCAGCCCTGGACGGAATGCCAGTTCTTTGTATTATTCATATTTATATCACCGTTTTCAGGTGTACACAGTTAACACAAAATAATAACACATAAAAAAGAAAAATGAAGAAGCTAAGGAACTTAATTTACTTGTATGACAATTTTTGATTGATACCTGTGAAACAGAACATATTCCATTTCAGATTTATAAACTTCTTTAATATATAAAATATTCAGAATTATTTGAAATGTAGTCATGCTGTGACCAGTAACAAACAATGCATTACTCAATATGTGTGGGAACAAATCTTTCTTAGGTACATAAATTTGTCATCATATGGTGAACGTTTCTCACAACAGATCATCCAGTTTTAACAAAAGGCTTTTAAAATTTTCACATTCAGTGTCTCTAGAATGAATAGAATTAACTACTCACTCTCCATTTCCTGGTGTAAGTTGTAGATGGGCAGATGTGCACGCCTACACCCCTAATATTCTCAACAGCCTTCTGGTTCTTCTGCAGAAATTTCAAGGTGCCATCGGGCACTTAGTTGAAAGCCATGGACCATGCCCAGTACAATTCTTAATGTAAAATATGCAAGGGGATATCACTGCTGCTTGTCTAAACCAACTCTGTTGGCTCTTTCTGATCAAAAGGGGCTCCTGTTCTACTCCCAAGATTTTCCACTAATATGTATACTAAACTAACCCTGCATTCAAATGTAATTTCGTTTTATTGCATTGGCAGTCATATTCTTTTTGTGTTTCCTCAAGGGTCATGAAAAATGAGATTTATGATTACAAACCTAACACTGCTGAAACAATTCTTTGCCAGAATTTCACAATCACGTCTATCCTCCAAACAGACACATTCCCAGGGTACTTTACTCCTTAACTTGAGGTAGCTACCTTGCCATAACCTAAACATAAGAAGCCACTCTATTCATGAAGAGAACCATGACCTTGGATTCAGCAGTGCTAATTCACATCCCAACCACATCACGATTTAACTCTCAAGTTCCCAAACTGAATACTCTCCATGCTTCATCTGTGGTTTAATATCTTTTCCTTGAAAATCAAAAACAGGAGAATATATAAAGCATAAAGTAAACATTTAAGTTTTGTATAATAAGACAGCATCTGATAAACATATCTGATTCTGACTTCTCCAGTCTTTTCATTTTATGGTTCTTTCTTTCTCTTTTTACTTCTCCTCTTCCTCACTCAGGCTCTGTTTTTCTTCTGTGGGCACAGCATCCTAATTACGGCCCAAAGAGAGATAATGAGGAACATGGAACCAACCATGCACTCACAGGCAATTGTGGTCAACCCCAATCTCTCCATTAAATATCCTGGGGTCACATGAACATGCACACTCATGGACCCTGCACCTAATTTTTATTACTGAAACTCCAACACCACAGACTATCAACACACTGTACCACAGGCTCCTTCATACCTAAGGCAATATGAAATTATAATACCTCACTGTGAGTGCTCGTTTACCTTTAGCCTACTCCAATCTGTTCCAACACACGGTCGTTTGGATTGAGATCTGTGGAATTTGGAGGCCAAGGCAACTAATTATTCAGCTTATGTGTGGTAAGAAATTCTACTAGGGTTCTTTTACACCAATGGCGATACATCTTTATAATACCTTACTGTGACTATGGCTGCAGTTTTTATCTTTAGTCACAAGTCAGTCAGTCATTATCCATCCATCCATCCATCCATTTTCCAACCCGCTGAATCCGAACACAGGGTCACGGGGGTCTGCTGGAGCCAATCCCAGCCAACACAGGGCACAAGGCAGGAACAAATCAGCCCACTGCATAAGTCACAAGATATTCTTCTTTTTTTCCTTGTGCGTATCTGAGACCGGTTGCTGTTGTTTGTTATATAATATGTATTATGTTTCTGTAGAAAAACAATAAACTTACTTCTTGGGGCAAATAAAGTTCAATCTGTCTATCAATAAGGATTCCATATGCTCTTCACCAGGAAGGGGAAGAACTTGCAAAGACGAAAGCTAAATTCATCCTAAACAGATACGTCTACCTGGTACTTTCAACCCTCCCTGATCTCCTGCTTGTGTTTCGTAGTTCTATTCAGCTAATACTCTAACTAATTGAGACAGCTCATCATCACACATTAATCATTTGACAGTTCAGTGCCTCTTTCTCAGGGTGTCCAGAAAATATGGCTTCAGATCAGATGATGTGTTCAAAAAGTTCATCATTGACCTTCAACTCCAGTGTCCAGTAAAATTATAAGCAACACTGCATTCAAGTATGGTGTTTGCTGTGGGCTGTCAGTGACTAACACAGATAGGCAGTCACAACTTGGATTCAAATCACATCATTCCAATAACACCCCTTCTTGTATTTCCATCATGCATTTTGTGAATATGTATGTCTACAGAGTTAATAAGTGACACCATTTCGAGCAAAAAATCCATTGTGTCTTGAAACGTCAAATATGCATATGCACAAACAAAAGTCGGATTTTTCCTCTCTGCAAATAATCTAATGCAAGTTAATAAGGTATTCTAATTACATTTCCCAATATCAAGGTAGCGTAATGTGCTGCAATTCTAGTTAACTAGAATTTCTTTTCTTGATTTTATGCCTGTTTTAAGCAAATAATATGTAACTGTCTTGAACAGCAGACACTCCATTTCTCATGCTATTCAAGAAGGCCAGTGTAGCTACCAGGGTTTGTGTTCCCAGCCTAATTTGCACTGTACATGTACACTATATTTACACAATTGTTGATGTCCAGATCACTACTGGAAATGTGTGTTATTTTTCATGAC
Source organism: Erpetoichthys calabaricus (assembly GCF_900747795.2). Taxonomy (NCBI): domain Eukaryota; kingdom Metazoa; phylum Chordata; class Cladistia; order Polypteriformes; family Polypteridae; genus Erpetoichthys; species Erpetoichthys calabaricus. Next base: position 213,343,956 of record NC_041398.2, on the reverse strand, counting down.
ATTACCTGATAGTTTTATTTGGATATTGTATTAAGGTTGAAAAAAAAATGTCTGAGTCACTTAGAATATTCTTTTCAGGCGAAAGAATGAAGAGGCTGTAAGATAACATTAGAAAGAATTTATTAAGCAATTATTTTAAATAAAGAAGATGAATCATACATGAATCATAAGACAAGATAGAAATCTTCTGGCCAAAAGAGAGATCACAATAAGGTCTTTTTTACCTTGCCACAATGTGATCTGACAGGTTGTTTTATTTAATTTTAGTTATATATATTGTAGCTCTTCTGGAAAGAGTAAAATAACTATTTTCTTTATTAGTCCAGCCATGTCCTCACTTTTTTTAGTTATTTATTACTCTTATCATGAGGCTTTGCAATTTATTAGTTAATTTTATTAGTTAATTTCAAGATGAAAATAAATCCTTTCAAGTTAACTAATGTGTATAACAACTGGCCATGGTACACTTAATTTTCTTATCTCCAACAAATGTTGCATAAGACACTGAGTCACAATAGCCCCAAAATATGAATCTCTTGTGAATAAGGCGCTATATACGCGCCCGACCCGGCACAGATTCACACTGAGACACGTGTCAAACACACCAGACTTTTATTGTTCTTCACCTGTGGGGCACAGTCCAAAAAGCACTCACAGTAACCAAAGACCCTTCTTCAGGCACCACCACTCCTCCCAGGCAACCTTGTCCTCTTCCTCCCAATTCTGGCCCTGAGTAGTGGCTGCAGGCAGGGAGGGTTTTGTAGCCCTCCCGGAAGTACTACAGGTGGTAATTGGCCTAGGTAGGCTGCAGTTCCGGGTGTGGCTGCCTTCCAGCCCACAGAGGCTTGTTAAGCCATGCAGCTCCTCCAGGAGCCCAACAGGTCTGAGTCCTTTCGTCCCACCCCTGTGGCCCCGATGTAACCCAGGAGGACTGCCACTAAGCGTTCCAGGGGATGTAGAGTGCATCCCATGGCTGCTCCCCTGGATCCAGTGTTGAAGGGGCATGGGACCCGGCCTCCCGTCACACTCTGCTAATACAAAGTACACTCTGCAAGGTCAACTTTGTCTTTATTAAGAAGTACAGTTTTCCATTTTTACTTTAAAAGATAAGAATATATCAGTTTACAACTCATGGGAAGGATTTGTAAAATTGTGAAAATTAGAAGAACTTTATCATTAAGTATATGTTGCTTAAATTAATATTTTGTTTCTTTGACCAAAGTCATACAAAATTTGATTTACAGAAGCAAAAAAGTCTTTGATATCTCGTCAAATGAAAACACTATACGTGTCATGTGTCATAAAATTCATTTTGATTTTTTGGTCAATGCCCTAGACACCTCACGTATAGATTACTGTAACGTTATTCTATCTGGCAGTCCACAAAAACTTATTCATCGCTTACAGCTGTACTCACCATTTAATTTGACATCTTTGGGCTGCAGGAAGGGAGGAGGAGGAGAATGAAATGGAAGGTGGTTATTGTTTGGAAGGAGCCTCCTTATACAAATCTTTTCTTTGTAAAATTGTTGAGATGGTGGATTTCGACATGCTGTACATATTAGCGAGATCGGTCACACAAAAACCACTCTCATATTTCCTTCTTCGTTTTGATTGTGATCGCTTTCTTTACCTTCGTTACCATCTCACCTTCCTTAGCAATTATCGAAAAAAATTATATAAATCACTGCACTGACCGAAATTACGTCCACAAACACATGTATCTGGGCTCCGACTGACACTTACAAACGCTCTCGGCTGTTTGTTTACAATCGTGCAAGCGGATACACGTGACCGCATTCAGGTCATAATGCAAGATGTTGGTCGTAAATCAAAACAAAAATTCTGGTCGTAAATCAAGTTGTTCGCATGTCAGGCCAGTCGTATATCAAGGGTCGACTGTATACTGTATTTGCTTTGCTCGTGTTTTCAGCAGGTAATATATTACCTGAGGCAAATGTTCGTGCAATCACATTATTCCTTCTCCTGGCTGAAATAATCTCTCTACATTGTTCAGTTTATGTTGATGAGCTGAACTTACAGTGCTAAGGCACAGTAACACAATCTCGAGAGTAGTAGGGTAACACGTTAAAAACAACATGCATTATGTAATCTGACAGCCTTTTAAAGTAACAAATTATCTAACCTAATGCAATACTTATCTTACTGAAGAAAAAATACTTACTTTATTATTATTCCAGCAGCACCAGTTGTAAGGCAAGAAGCACATGTACCGGGTCTTTTGCAGGACTCAATTGCACAGCCAAGCAGAAAGGGGCTTGCTGCATGCATTCCTGTAACAGAAACCTGTAAATAAAGCATCAGTTTAACTAAACATATTTATAAAACACAAGAAAATTATCACAGGCATCATGCTTATTTTCTAACTTCACGGAGGTCATTGATGACATTTAACTAATTTTCATGCAACTTAATGACATTGGAGAGTTTTGGTAAAAGAGAACTCCAGAAGATTAATTGTGTATGGAAATGTGAATTATTAAGAGAGGTTTCTGAATTAAACGGGTTATACACCTTATCCTGCTTATGCAGTATGTGCGTGCATGTAAACACACTGACTTTCTTATAAGCCCTATATTGAATCTGTTGTTACATTTGCTTTTATATGTTGGTTTGGCAACCTCAGCATTAGGAGAAAAAGACATCTATAAAAATTAGCAGTAAAATTATTAATTCACAGCAGACATCTGTCACTGAACTGTATTGCAAACAGTTTAGAAAGGAGGCCAACTCTATTCTATCAGACAGAAGCCATCCTGTTTTTCCTAAATTTCAGTTGTTGCCATCAGGCTACAGATTTTGGTTTCCGATGTTAAAGAGCAACAAATTTAAGAACTCTTTTATTCCTAGAACTATAAGTGGTGTGAATTCTGTTACTTGAAGGGATGCTGCTAAATTCTAAGTTCTGAATTATTACTTTGTGCACTGTTGAAGATAATTCTTCTTCTTTGTACTAAGTGTGTGTGTACATACGATGACACTGGTTGTCAGTTGTTGCATCGTTGTTTATTTTATTGGACCTGTGTAACAATGCCTTCTATGCTTTCCTGCTGCAGACAAATCTCCCTCTGGGATAATAAAGTCTACCTAACTTAATTAGTAATGTGATTGCTTATCCCAGCAAGTAATTAGTGCATTAATTCTGTTACAATTTGAGATAAGTAGTTAATAATTTATAACATTACTTTCTTTGAGTAAATACCACAACTCTGCTAGTGAGCACCTCAATTTCAATTTCAACATCAAAGCTTTATACAAACCCAGAATACACTGAGAAAAACCGTAATGCAAACCCAACCAGGTGCTTCTCTTATCAATCTAACCGTGCACCAACTGAAGAAAACTGTAGTACCCACAGCAAAAATCAGTATGAAATGGTGCTTACATCATGTCGATTATAAATTAAATTATATTTTAGGAAATCACTTACATGAAGATTTTACTGATTTACACTGTGCAGTAATATAGAATCAAGTATATTAATATACATTTGTGTAATACTTATGTACACAAATATATGTAGGGTATAATGAAAGGGAAATTGAATCAAGTGAACAACTTAAATAATATTTAATTTGAAACTGAAAATGCTGGGTCAAATCTAAAAACATTGGGTCAAATGAAATAAGCAAGCTACATATACAGAGAGATTGGTACAGGGGTGACCATACAAAAACAATGCGCAAAGTAATAATGTGAAATGAAAGTACAATTACACTAGATAATAATAATAATAAAATAAATCATAAAAATAATATAACAAACACCTGTTATACTGGGCTTGGAGGCATCTGGGATGGACCATTGCATAGTGGAAATGTGTACTGTGGTCAGACGAATCAGTATTCCAAATCTTTTTTGGAAGAAATGGACACTGTGAACTCTCGACCAAAGACGAAAAGGACCATACAGACTGTCATCAGCAATAAATCCAAAATCTCCTGGTATGAGTTTGTGTCAGTGCCATTGGCAAAGGTAATTTATACTTCTGTGATAGCAGCATTAATGCAGAAAAAGTACATTAAGATTTTAGAGCAACATATGCTGCCATCTTTTCCGGGGACGTTCATGAATTTTTCAACAAGACAATGCAAAACCATCACTTGGTATCCTCAGTGCCAAAACATCTTATAAGTGCTGTGATAAGGAATGGAGACATTATAAAGTGGTGAATGCTTTACCATCCCAACTTTTTTTGAAATGTGTTGTAGGCCTGAAATGCAGGAATGGATGTATATGAACAAATAAAATGAAGTTAACCTGACAAAACATGAAATATCTTGGGTTCATTCTGTCTGGAATGAAATAAAAATCAAAGTAAATTTAAGAATCACCGCATATTTTTTTTGTTTTGCATCTTCTATACTGTCCCCACTTTTTTGATATTTGGTAGTAGCTTATCAAACTACAGCATCCATGATGTATAAGGCTGGCTTTCAGTTTGATTAAAGTCTGCTCTTTGTTTCTTCAAACTTAGTACACACTCTTTAGAGTGATTAGAGCTGCCCAAATTCTTGTTTTGGTTTAATGGATATTAAATCTTTGTTACTTAAATGACTTGAAACTTGTTTTACCCCTTTGGTTTTATTTATTTGCTCTTTTGGTGAATCTTGCCATACCTGCTGGAGTACTCTTTAGGATTTCCCCTTAACCTCCTTAGCGTTATATTTTTTCTCAAAAAAATGTAAAAAGCATTGCATTTTTTGTCTGGACCCATTATATTTTTATTAAATCTCATCTTTCTACAGTAAGATGTGCAAAACACTAAGAGTACAAAGTCAGATGTGTAGAAAGTACTGTATAATAATGATAAAAATAATAATAATAATAATGAATAATAATAATATGAACAATACACTGCACATGTGTGAGTGATGTGAGCATCACTTTTGGATTCCCAGAATCACTTTCAATTTCACTGCCTGTTTCAATTTCAGGTGTGATGACAGGTGTTTCTTACGAGATGCCATTATGAAAGTAGGACAAGACTCGTCTACACCATTACCCCGGGTAACGCTCAGGCCTGACACTTACGCAAAACATGCCTATACTGAAGCCCAAGTAATGCTCGGAACTAATGCTGTTGGCACTTTTAAAGGCCGAGTAAACCTCATGTCTTATGAGAGACAAATCATACAGTTGTCCGAGTGACACGTGGGACTAATGCTTTTAGCTCTATTTTTACAGCCCAAGTGACCCTCGGATCTAACGCTAAGGAGGTTAACAGATAAAAATTACAAGTAAACCTTTTCTCACTCTCTCTCTTCTCCAAAGGAGAGACCTTCATAAGATGATAACACCTTCATATTTATCTTCTCATTTAGACTAGTAATAGGTCCTGTTAGGGAGTTTTGCATCTCATGCTTTTTCCTTTTTATTGTACTTTGTAAACAGAGAGAGAGGGGATACCCTTCTCATATTGTGGACAGGACCTTCAATCAAGCCCGGAGTAAACCTTGCAACATCCACTCCAAGAGGAACCCCAAAAATGAATCCTCTTCGTCTTTTGTTTCCACCCTAACACTTCACCTCTCCCACAGGCCATTAAACTAAATTTTCTGTTTTGCTGACTGATCCTTCCCTTTTTCCTAACCTTCTCTTGATCTCCTTCAGTCGAACACCTAACTTTCACAAACTTCTCTTCCAAAGCTCATTTCACAGAGGACAGCCATATTCTCCACCAGACATATTAAGATGTAACAGGAGCCACTGTGTTACTTACAAATATGTCACCAACATTAAACAAGACTCTTGCTAGTCTAAAATTTTTACATATTGTTTTAGGCAAAAAAATAGTGACCCCATATAAAAATAGGAACAGCTATAGAGGAAGAAGAAGATTTGTTGTAGGACGTGTCTAGTCATCTACATAGGTGAAATAGGAAGGTGGCTAGCAGACCATTTCTGGGAGCATTTTTGTGTTGTTAAAATCAAAGAGCTGACAAAGCCTATTTTAGAACACTTCACTTCCCTTGATCACAGTCACAATGATCTCTCTGTTTGTGTCCCATAACAGGGCTTCAAAGACACTTTCAAAGAAAATCAGAAGAAGCTAAGGAATTAGCCTAGTCATCACATATTTCTCTAGGTCTAAATGACCAACTAACTTTTTATGTCTCCCTTCATCTTCAAGCATCAACTTATAGGGAAAATGTGGAGGTTGGTGGCAGGATTGGCACTCCAGCCACCGTAAAATAACCTCACACTGTTTCAGTGTGTTGCTGGGGTGTCACCCGTTGCACTTAGGTCCCAATCCAGGTAGTTCGTTATGTGGTGGGTGCAGCAACGCGCTATCAATGCATGCTCCCAACCTTCATCTTCTCTAATGGCAGCTTTTTCACACAAAATTTCACATTTTATTCTTTCATCTACACTGGATTTGTTCCCTTCTTCCCACTATTATATATGTTTGTAGTTTTTACTTTCATTTGCACACCTGACGAAAGTTATACAGAAAAAACGATATTTTACCTTCATTTATTTTCAGCATGGAAATAACCTTTAACCCTATTTCCTATATTTATTTTAAGCATTGGCTATGACTAAGGTAAATATATATCTTATTACTTAAATGTCTACTTTTGAAAGTAGAGTGTGCTGCACAAGTAGCAGTTTGTGTTTAACAAACAAATTATTACAGCTACAGGTTCATGTGCTTTGTTTCCCAACTTAATAGATTCTGGTAGTTGTGCCATGGTATGGGGTGCATTTTTTATGGTATTACACACTTCTTTAGGAGTGGGTAAATGTCAATAATTGCGGAGATATTCGGAATAACCCCAGTCACCTTTTATCAAAGAATTTCTGTCCTTTAAGGGTGGTGGTAATCATGTTCAAAAAATGGGCTAAAGAGTATAGTAATGTAAATCATATACCATGGCTGTTACAAGTCAGCTGAGGACTAAGGAGAGGTTCTATAGAGGATCCTGAGATACAGTAGCATACTCAGACACCATTATTACAGCACCAAATGATAGAGTTTCTCATGAAAGAATAGTGTCATATCAGTCCGGTACAAATCTGGACAGTTAAAGAATCCATAACAAGACCCATGACAGTGTTCTTCTGGCTCATGATAGCCAAACACTCTACTATGTCAATTTTTAGGTGTTTCCTTTATTTTGTCATTTATGCAATATTTAAAAAAATACTGTGACAAAGACTAGAAAGAGCATGTGCCTCAAACCGGTCTTTATTTGTAAAGAAAAAATAATTAGTCATGCTCCAGTAAAGCATTTCACTGACATTTAAGAATATATAGCAAATGTGTATGTGGTCTTTGTTCACTAAGGGCACATTCAGTAAACTTCTTGTTTCTGATACAGTATATTTTCTCTCACTCTAATTATAGATTGTATGCACCTGAGGGTACCTGCAAACTGTCAGAAAACATTTGTAACTTTACCTACCATTTCATTTCACTCTGCTGGCTCAACAACTGTGTTTAGCATTTTCTTCACCAGGTGCGTCCATAGACAGATTGGTTTTTACATCATAATGTGTTGTTCAGGGAAAGCCTTTAGGCAGAAATGAAGTGGACATCATGCTATTTTTAAAGCAGGAAGTCCCTAGCATAGGTATCTTGCAGAAAATGTTATACTGAAGATCACCAGTAATCTCAAGCAGCTTTTCAGGTAAATAACTTTTTGGGTAAAAATACTTATAACACAAGAATTAACATCTTTCTTTATTGAAATTTCAGTCCTGGGTGTAGTTTTTCAATAAACTGAAAGCATTTTCCCTATGCTATCCTTCACTTACAGTAGAATCCACCTTCACTGCCTGCATAATAGTATGGTAAGGCACCTGCTCGGCTTAAGATCGGAAAGGCAGCATAGAATATTAGTGGCACCCAGCTGTACCCTTCAATCCAGGACATAAACAACACTCACTGCCTTAGAAAAGCAAACACTATTATTAAAGACCCGGCTATCCTGAACAGTCGCTTTTCACGGTTCATCCATCTGGCAAACGGTATAGGACCATTGTCATTCATACCAGCAGAAGTGTCTGAATAGCCTATTATACTAACAAATATTATAATATAATAAATGTCTGTGTAGTAAATATATATATATATATATATATATATATATATATATATATATATATATATATATATATATAAATATATATATATATATATATATATATATATATATATATATATATATATGTATATATATATATAAGTGGTAATTCATCCCCCAATCACAGACAGACACCAAATGTCCAAAAACACACACGTTTAATTGGATTCTTCAATGTACAACACCACACAATGCCTTAAATAGCCACAATTCTATCACAGACCTTTCTTTCTTTTCAATTCTTTCTTCTCTGCCACCCTCACTTCTCCTCTCACAAGCTCCGTCTTCTTCCTCATGACTCTGGCTCGTCTACTGGAGTGAGGCAGCCCCTTTTATAATAACCCAGATGTGCTCCAGGTGCTCTGTCATGATCTTCCAGTAGCACTTCCTGGTGTGACGGAAGTGCTGCCTGAGCACTCGGAAGCATTCTGGATGTGTTTCGGTTCACTTCTGCCAACACTTCTGTGTGTGGCAGAAGTGTTGCAGTCCAAGGCTTTGTAATCATCCTCCAGGCACCCTCTGGTGGCTCTCGTGGCCTGGGGGAGGTATTGTGCCTCTCCTGGTCCTTCCTCCCTTCCTCCTTCCAGATGTCCCAGCTATGTGTTTGTGTCTTGTTGCCACTGGTCTGAGGAGAACGTAAAAATGAGAAACCAGAGAAATAATGATCCTATATCCATCTTCTACAGTAAGTCTCATTATATCTGAATGAACTTCAATGTTACACAGTCTCAAAGCCAGACCAAATAAACAGTATAACCAACTAATTTAGCACAGCCCAAAGTCTTGCAACAAGAACAATAACTTTTTTTTTCTCTAGCACATTTCCATACACAGAATTAGCTCACAGTGCTTTACAAGATGTCAAAGAGATAGCCAGATGATGAATTAGATACATGTTTGGATGGCTAGGATGTTTATATACCTAATATAAACTAACTGATATCAGAGTTTTGATTTTTGCCTAATAAATATAAAAGTTACCCAAGCTAAACACTGCCAAAGGGTATACAATAAAATCAACAGTTGACATGATTATGTAGTTGCTTGCCCCTAAACAGTTGCTTTATTTAATACTAGCCACTGTACCTTTTGAAGATAGGTAATAGAATAATTGAAAAATTGATAAATATTTGCTATCTCCTGCCTTAAGACTACCTTTCAGTGCCTTTCTTATGTATTTGCATCTTTGAACGTCTCATAGCCGACGCTTACTTTGTCAAGTGCGTTCCCCTAAAGCCTGCTTCTCAGATTTTCTCATTATTTTCAAGGCACCTTCCTCAGCTCTGGTCCAGTGTTATACTTTCCATCTTTTCCAGCACGCACTTTGCTCCTCCTCTTGCATCTTACACTTGGACTACCTTTTTCTTCGTGTCACCAAAGCCAAAGTGACCAATCACACTAATGCCAAACTGACCAATCAGATTCCTCTGAAGGACTGGACAAACAGACCTTAGTGTTTTATTATGCACTAGATGTTTCATCATCATTCCTAAAATTGTAAATCATTTTGTTGCTGCTCTGTCATTACACTCCTTTGTTGAGCATCATACTGTATGTCAATGAAACATTTTGACTTACATCATACATAACAGTTTGCTTTTGAGCTAAAAGCTTTCCAGGAAATATACAAACATGTTTGCTTCCCATACCCCACCACACATTTTTTAAGCTTATTGAATTTTAATTCTAAATAATAAAGCTGTTCTCATTTGATGTACTCTACATGCTTGGGAAGCACTGTCCTGTCAGACTGTACAACTGTAGTCCAGCCATCCTTCCTTTGTATGTATAAGGTCACATGGGGGAAAACAAATATGTAATTAATTAACACTCAGAAAATGTTGTAATTCTAGATTTTTATTTAGTATTTTTTGATATTAGAAAAAGATATTCATAAAAAATGCATAAGGCATACTTATGTAATAAAAATGTATGGAGAGGATTCAGACGATTTTTTAAATTGTTACTGTAAGAGTATTTCCAGTATAAACATTTTAAACTCTTGCTTATTCTCCTGCCACTAGTCGTTGAATTCCATTTTCTTAAAAATACCTTTTTTGTTACTTAAAAGAATCATCCCTCTTTAATTTCAGGCAGTTTGAATCATGCTGTGTACCTTAATGCTATAGAAAGGATTGTGACTGTACTGTGCCTATATCAATGCCATTATCAGTTTAGTTAGTATAATAAATACTGCAATGTTTCACCTCTTCATTGCCAAACTTAATTTTACAGGAATGACTTCATTTTCTTCATTTTGTGATATGGTGAAATTGTTAATACTAAATCAGTATCTATGAGCTGGGCCGAAGTTGACTTAGGCAGTTTGTAACGTACATTTCTTCATCTATACAGTGTTTTGTGTTAAATGGAAACCCATTCAATTGTTATTGGAGCTGCCTAACCCTGGAAGAGACTGGAAGCTATGCCAGTAGCATCAGGCAGAAGGGAAAAACAAAACCTGAACAGAGAGTCACTTCATGACTGGGCACATTTAGACGCAGATCCACACTGGACCAGTTTAGAGTTACCAGTTAACAGACATGAATTGTTAGCAGGTTGGAGGAAAAACCCTACACAGATGTTTGTTGGGGGAGCATAAAAACTTCACACAGGTACAAACCGTGGAAAATGGTGCTGTGAGATACTGTGCTACTATGATAATTACTTTAGAAAGTGCATTTTTTAAATTGTTATGAGTCCAGAATATGACACGTTTATAAATAATAGTATGCTGAAGGAGAAATGTACAGTCTGCAGTAAATAACCACTAACTACAGTGATCCCCCGCTGTATCATGGTTCAACTATCACGCCCCCGCTATATCGCGGAAATATTCAATAAGTACATCCTACCTATAGTGTACTTTGCAGCCAATTCATAACAAAGCATACGGTTTTCAGCTGTCACTACGGTAGACAAAGAGTTTCATGTTACAGTACCCAGATGATTTCTTACAAGGCCCGTTATTGGCTGAAAGAGGAGACTCAACCAATCAGAATGGGCTCTGATTGGCTGCAGCTGACATGGTATAATTTCGCAAGAACAGCGAGCGTGGGTCCCCAACACATCTCAGTTCTCTGCGTATCGCATACCTTGCTTGTGGTCTGATTCTTGTGAGCAAACTTTTTGTGAACTTTTCATTTTGTTTGAAGCCCTACGATGGCTCCCAAGCATCCTGCATCTTCTAAGAAGGGAAGGAAAGCGCTATGCGGACGTCGCTCACCATTATGGCTTGAATGAATCGATGGTACGCTACATTATTATTATATTATTATAATTATTATGTTACTCAAATCCTTAGCCCGATATCCACATATCATATGTGTTTACAAGTGTGTTTTAATAAATTTACATATGTTTAAAGTGTGTGGTTAGGGTATTTTAAGGCTTAAACTACAAAAAAAATGTTTATTTATATGGTCTTTCTATATCGCAGATTTTCACCTATCGTAGATGGGTCTGGAACGTAACTTCTGCGATAGGCGGGGGATCACTGTATATACACTGTCAATCAGTACATTATAATCCTGATAGCATTTATTTTCAGTTTGATCATTTTTTTCCTAAAGTATAATATTAAAAAATTATGGAGTATGTAAAAATGACAGAACAACATACATGACTGTTAATATTTATTTGAACTTGACCACACCTCCTTTTGAGATTTTGCAGATTTTTCTTTAATTCATAGTGCTGGAACTAAACATCCTGCATAATTTTAATTATGGAATAGCAAAGTTATTTATAAAGTTATAAAATGATTCAGATGATACATATGTTTGAATATTTAAATGACAAAACAATCAGGCATCATGAAAGTTATGAATAAAAAAATGAATTTTTCCATGCAGCCTAATAATCTTTACCTAATATTGTCCCACCTTCTTTTTCCCAAGAGATGCCTTTTAATTTAGCTAAAAACTCATCCAGCACTGCATATGAACAAGTAACCAGTAGATCATGCATAAAACCCCATATTAAAGGTTTACATCTTATGTAACCATGTGTTGCTGTCCAAATCCAAAAAATAAAACCCTGTAATGTATCCATTAGCAATATTCAAGCTGGAAAGGTTTCAACAAAATAAATGTGTGTTTAAAAACAGTTAAGAATAGGGATAAATACAAGTTACACATTGTCTTGTAAAATGCACACAACATGATGGATGATGCAGTAACATCACATTCTTTAAAGTCCCTTAAGATACCCCTGGACCACTGTGCTTGTGTGTTAACAACACATTTTTCGATATGTCTGAGCCACCTGCTACTCTACTGCCAACACTTCACCACAGATAAGCTTCTGCCCTGAGGCTACTCAGTCTCCAGATATGAATGCCATTAAAATATTTTGAAATATATGGCTTGAAAAAGGTTTAAGAAATAAAACATACTGTACAAAAATATTTATTCTTATTAGTGTCTTTGCATCTGATAAGACAAAATAAACTTAAAATGTCCAACAACCTTACTTGCTGGGGTTTACAACCTCTGTACTTTATAGTGTTAAACTGAAGAACAGTAATCACTACCATTCAGATAGAAAGGTTAGTGTATCCTGAAACAGAATGTGGTTTGCACCAGGTATATTTTGCTTTCACAGATGAGTTTGCTGTTAATGCTAATTTTCACGCATTACATTTATTAAACTATTCTGCATTTTATTACACCTGCTGTTGATTCTGATGTTTGTTTGCATTTTATGATTTTCCTTTTGTCATGCATGTGCACCACAGGACCACCTTCCAGGCTCTAATGAGGTAAGCCATACCACTCTAAGAACAAGGGGTTCTCTGGCACTAATCATTTCTTCTACTTTCACTGTAGAGACCACCCAAGGTGGATGCCTAACCCACAGTGCCCCATGGAGGCCCTTCTCTTTCTGGCACAGATGCCATAAAAGCCTTCCATTCCTGAAAGGTGGCATCACATTTTAACCTAGTATTCGATGTGAAAAGAGGTCCCATTATTTGCTTTGTTCTTAAGGCTGACTGTGGCCCTTTATTTTGTGCTCCAAGCACGTACTGTTTATTTTCTTTTTCTAAATAAAAGGGGTGACCCAGTTGATGCCCCAAGATTTCTGTTTGCCTCATTCACACTTTAATTTATTTTCATTTTTTAATTAGCATTTCATTCATATTGCTAGTTTGTATATCTTTTCACAGTCGTAGACATTTTGTTTATGGTTGGAGGACCTTAGCTACCAACTGACTTAACATTGTCATGGAATTATGTCACAGACTATTTTCTGTTTAACAGGTCAGCATAATATCAAAAATATCCAAACAAAACAAGACAAAACAAAACAAAAATCTGTGCAATTTTTGTCAATTACTTTTTATTTAACTGTTTGGCTTTGGTATCTCAGTATATTTTTGGTTTTCCTACTTAGGTCCTTTCTTTGTTTTTGACTACAATTTTGTCTTATATCTCCTGCTCCATTCCTGTTAATTCTGCTTGTATGGTTTCTCATTTTTCATTTTTCAAAATGTTCTGCCACCAGATGGGAATTCGCCAAACCACATATGAGTAAGTGAAAAGGGACCATAAAATAAACGTTCCAAAAGATTAATAGATTTAATATCAAAACCAGTTTGTGAACAAATGTTATTGTCCAAAAAGTCTATTCAAAAGTTGAAAACCAGAGCAAACAATACTAAATGCTTAAGTAAGTCATTTAGAGAATATCCACAGTCTTGGACATTAGACAACGTGTAATGGCTTAAAAAACATTATGCCAAACAGCAAGACTTACAAAAGCCAGCAACAGGGATAGCCCGGTGGCAACATAACCACAGAATGGAGGCACCAAAAAAAAAAAATGCAGCAGCAACAAATAATGAAGTGTAAAAAGAACACATCACTCTAGAAAAGAGATAGGAGCCATATTTAAAAATCAGAAAAAAATACAACAGAAAGAAAAAATCAGAAAAATCCATCGATTAGTGAAGCTGCTTAATTGAGTTCAGGGTTCAGAGTTGTGGATGCTAATGTCTACCCAGATAGCTCTGGATAGAGGTTATTCAATGACATTTGACGCTCATATGCTCAGCAATACTAATTTAAAATAGCCAAATAACCTAATAAGCATCTGTTTTATAGTGTGTTTGACAAAGTTGATGTATTTTTGTATGTACATTTTTTGTGGTTTAGAAATTTCCCAATAATGCATTGTAATTGTAGATCTGTCTTGGGCTCAGAGTCCACACACTGAATTAAACTGAATGGAACAGAAACCTGGGAAAGACATTGGGAAAACATGTAGAATGCAAACAGCCAATAATGAATAGTTTTATCGTAGCAAGCCAAGAATACTGCACATCCGGAGTCCATAACTTATTTTTATGTCTGCATTGTAAGGAACAGCTGGAACAGTTAAAGGCATTAAATACATTATAATTTTTTTTTTAAAAAGTTCTAAGATGCTGTCTTTATTTTAAAGAATAGAGTTTGAAAAAAAAAATGTAAACAGCCCCCCTTCAAAGTAATCCCCTCCCAATGATAAGGACGTGTTACATTGTTTCTCACACTTTTGGAATCATTGATGGAAATCTTCAGCTGTCAGCTTATTGAATTCCACTTTGGCATTGTGATTAATGGTGGGAAAGCCGTCACATCTTGTATGTTTCAGCATCATTTCATTATTTGGGCTGTACAAGTCACATGATGGGTATGGAATGTTTTGCATAACAATCTTATTGTGAATGGGAGACAGAATATCCAAAAAAGGACATTCCCAAAAATTTTCTCACAGTTAACCAACATGTGCATGTTTTATACGTATTGAGACAAATAAGGTACACTGGGAGACTATCCTGCTATCTTAAAATTGGATTAAGAGAGTTCTATAAATGAATGAATGAGTATTGGCATCTATGTGTAGTGTATATATTGCACAGTTCGGTAGTTTTCATTCAAACATAAGAACATAAGACATTTTATAAATTTTAGGAGACCACACAGTCCATCAAGCTTGTCTGTTTAGCTAATAGCTAAGCTGTTGTATATATACGTATACGAAGCTACATGTCCATGATTGAATCAATGATTTACTGACAAGAAATTAATGGTTATCTGAGGAAACCCAAGAAAAAAATGTTTTTCACTAATTGGTCAATCTCATGGCCTGAAGCCCAGACAAGTCCAACTTCATCCAGAAGTTAATTTAATAATGTACAAAACTGGATAAATCTACAACAATATTTTGCTTTTAATAGAAAACAAGGTCTATAGCAGCTGCAAAAATTGCAAATGGTAGCATGTTCATCTGCAAGTCAGCAGCATTGTGGCTGCAGGCCTTGCCTCTATGTATTTTTTTATGTCTTGGGTTTATAAGTATGTCATTAGTATTCTATAAATTTCTTCATTTCTATATGAACTATACAGATAACGATGTTATCCATTCCAGAAGAAAAACGATGTGGCTTGCAGAATGTAACCCTTCATTTCTACTAGTAATGCATATAATTGTATGTTTATATATGAATAAATTGAATGTGTTGAAGTGGCTGTGTGCATTAGTAGATTGTTGCACTGTTTCCTGTCCTGCACTCCGGGCTTTCAAGATATCCACTGGCCTCCATGACCCTAAGCTGAATTAATCGGATTTAAGAATTACATGAGCTGAGATGAAATGTATTTCTTGCATGTTTACACACCTTCTTAATATGCCATCTCCTTCTATCCACCACATATTACTTTTAACTACTACATATTATTATTCATATAAATCGAGTCATTCAAAAATATCACTTCTGATCAACTATAGACTTCTTCCACTTTACTGCAAAAACACAAAAATTATGTGAACAACACTTAATCAAAGTCTAATCTTCTCTTACACAATATCCTCATTAAGTTTATTATATTTTTATACAGCTTTTCCTGAATCAAAAAATTGTATTTTATCAATGAAAAATCTTTCTCTTCCATCTAAAACTGTAAGCACCTCCTTGAGCATAATAATTGATACATGTAAAATCAAACATATTGTTCTATGATTTGTTAATTTCATCAAGCCTGGTCTTTTCTTTTTTATTTCCAAATGGTGCCTTCTTTTTCCTGATTACACTCAACTATACTCTATTTATTTCCTTGTCACATTCATTTAGATGTTTTTCTTGCACCTTCCTTTCGTTATATCTTGAGTCTAAAAGCAGAAGTTCATTTTTGTCCTAACAGGTTGCCTTAACCATTCTGATGTGTTCTTCACTTGGACATTTATTTTCTCTTGCTCTTCTAGTGTCCAGAGAGTCATGGGCTTGTAAATAGCATCTCTCTAATTCTTGGTCTGTTTCTCTGTGCTTCCTTCTATCTTTGATGGATTTTATTTCAGCCTCTTTTTTTCTATTGTATCGCTTCTATATTCTGATAAGTAGGGAGGTAGGATGGCGCATTGGGTAAAGCTGCTGTCAAATAGATCCACGTAGGATTTGACCATCAGTAACTCCTAATTGGATTAAGAAGCTTTAAAAATGTGAGAATGGATGTTGTTATTCCCTTTTTATATAACCTAGACATTTGAATGCTTCATTCTAGGATAGTATATTTCAGTTCTCTACAACTTTTATCTTAGTTAATTCTATTTTCTGCCATTTTATATAATTTCTCTTAATGTTTTATTACATTTTTACTTCTTTAATGCTTTAATTCTTACTGCTTTAGTTCTTACTCCTCTTTAAGCAGTCATCAGCATTGGTTCTACTGTTCCAATATAATCTCATCCAATGTTTTCCTTGCGTGCTATAAAACAGTTAACACTGTTTGTATATATTTTACTAATCATATTGTAGTCAACTTGGCATCACGCTTTGTCACCAGGATCTTTCCAAATATATCTTCTGCTTTTTCCTGAAAGACTTATGTCTGCTGCCAAAAATTACTATTTACTGTTGAACTTGGCCAATCTTTCACTTTCATAATTTATTTTTCTTGGACTATACATTTTGATGTCATTGCCATCTTTTCCTTTTCCAACAAGTGTGTCACATTCTCCCATTTTCTCCAACTGTTCACTTGATTTTTCAGTCCTCAGGGTACAAGGCCAGAAAAGTTAGCAATAATTAAATCCATGTACATTCCTTCTGAAATAATACCATACTGCCTGGTGTCTACCATCATGGCTTGTAATCCTCTTTTATGCATTCAGTTATAAATGTGGTGTCTCCTGTTTCTTTTTCATTACCCCTTGCTGCATAGATGTCCTGTTGCAGTTGAAATGCATATTGACAGGTTAAACAGCATCTCAAGGAACATATCAAAAAAGAAACAAAAACCAAAACTTATAACGTAAAATACAGTTTAAAATCAAAACACTTCACCTTCCAGGTAGCACATATCTCTTTTTGATTGCTTGGTCTATTTAAGCTGCAAACACAGAACAGAGACATATGAGAATGTGTGCGTGAGCATGTATGTGTGATGGATTAGCACACTTTTCATACTTGAGGTCATACTATGTTCCAGATCCAAAAAGCCCTGTAATTTATAAGCAGGTCCAGTAAGCAATAAAAATGAAAAAAACACCAGTAAGTTAATACCAATGTCTTAAAAACAAAGCCAGATGTAAAAAGACCTGTATACTGTTGCATGTTTTTGCCACTTTACAGTATTCTATTTACTGCACATGGTACCATCTGTGACATGCCAGTAAGAATTTCATTGCACTGTGTACACATGACAATAAACTTGATTTGAGAAAGATAGGCTTAATTCTTGGTTTCCACTTCTGGCCTATTTAATGGTTCCACACCTAGTCACTTCCATTCATTCTGTTTGTCTTTTCTAATGGAAGGCATAACACTGACCTTCACATTGTGGAGCTGATGATGTCACATGTTGTCACCTTTGGTCATTCCTTGTTTTCAACCACCCTAGCAACAGCAAACAAAAAACACTCAAAATGCCTGTGTGCCGTGAAAAAAACATCTGGGGCCTCATGCATAACGCCGTGCATAGAATTCACACTAAAACATGGTGTACGGAAAAAAGCAGAAATGTGCATACGCACAAAAAAATCCAAATGCATAAATCTGTGCATAAGCCAATTTCCATGTTCTTTTGCTACTTAAATCCCAGTCTGCATGAAATATAACACTTGTGCACGCACCTGCCGGCACTCCAAGACTCCTCCAGGAATTACACGTCTTTGAATATGCAAATCAATATAAATAGCCCCTTATATTTTGCATTCTGTAAAAAGACAATGGCAAAAGCACAGGTGAAAAAGAAAAATTTCAGTGAGTACCAGGTAGATGCAAGGGAAAAAGTACTATTTGTTGGTTTAAGCAGTGATATAATCAACAAAAGGAATTTGATCAAGTGACAAAGAGGTGGAGAAACTCAAAGTTCAAGTTCAGAAAGTTGCAAAGTGCCAGAAATAAATAAATGGTCAGATATCAAAGTTGGCGTGAAAAGGCGAGTTGTAGCCCACCATTTGAGTGTCATATGGAAGCGTATCAGGGTACAGAGAATATAAAAACAAAATAGGGACACAGTTAAAAAAATGTCCAGATGTCAACTTTAATCTCGAAATGTCCACTTTAATCACGTAGTTTATTTTGTCATTAAAGTAGAGCGTCATAAACTTCATCTTAAAATCATTTAATTTACTAGTTTCTCAAATCCCATCGTAACTAAAGTAGCACATTAAATACTTTTTGTATTGTATATGTTCTGCTATGTAGTCTATGTGTGTGAATCACTATGTGCTTCTTAAACGGGCTTTCTCTTCCGCCGACAGGACACAGAATATATTACATTCATGATATTACAGCTCTCTGAACAATTTAAATACTAAGATGTATACTTTATATAATTTTCATAATGACAGGAATTAAAGCATGTATTAAACGATGGCACAGTGATAGTGACGAGCTGGCACCCTGTGCAGAGATTGTTCCTGCCTCCCGCAAGATGCTTGCTGCGCCGTGCGCGACCTTCGATTAAATATTGCAGCGGTACTGTCCCTCAAACATATTAACCCCCAATTCCTGTCCTTCCTTTTCTTTCTCCAAGTAACCAATCGCCACACGATCAGCTCTGTAATAGATGCCAAGCCATCTGTAAACTTAGAATGCCGATTCTTCAAAACTTTTATGTAACATTGTAATATCTTCGTAGTTCATGTTTAATTATTCCATCCATCTATCCATCCAGGGTCGCACCAGTCCCAGCAAGCATACAGCGTGAGGCAGGAATAATCCCTGAACAGGGTGCCAGCTCGTTGCTACCACTGTCCACTGTGTCCTCACATGTTTCATTATTAACAATATACATTATTTTAATGAAGTTTAAAACTTATCTGTATAATGTAATAAACATGCTTTACTGCATTTCATCTTAAAAATGATATCAAGAGCTGCATGAAGATAGCACTTGGAAATCTAAATCGACTTAGAAGCCAGTCACTATCATATGTAAATATGCACTTTATAAAGTGGCTCAGGTTGTGCAATATTACAACTGTAGTGCAAGCTTACAGTGAGATGATTGTACTTACTGTATAAGTACAAACAGTTCTACCAGGAACACTTTATGGACTGATTTAGTGTGTTTAGAGCTTTTGGGATGAAACTGCTTCTGAACCCCCAGGGTCCTACAGGAAAGGCACTGAAGCATTTGCCATATGGTAACAATTCAAATAGACTGCGCGCATGGCTGAGGCAGCGTGTGCTTGATGCTGTATCCCGATACAGTCGACCCTTGATATACGACCGGCCTGACATGTGAACAACTTGATTTACGACCAAAGTTTTTGTTTTGATTTACGACCAACATCTTGCGTTACGACCTGAATGCGGTCACGCGTATCCGCTTGCGCGATTGTAAACAAACAGCCGAGAGCATTTGTAAGCGTCAATCGGAACCCAGATACATGTGTTTGTGGACGTAATTTCAGTCAGTGCAGTGATTTATATAATTTTTTTCTATAATTGCTAAGAAAGGAAGAGAAGGTAACGAAGGTAAAGAAAGCGATCACAATCGAAACGAAGAAGGAAATTGTGCGGAAATATGAGAATGGTGTTCGTGTGACCGATCACGCTAATATGTACAGCATGTCGAAATCCACCATCTCGACAATTTTACAATGAAAAGATTTGTATAAGGAGGCTCCTTCCAAACAATAACCACCTTCCATTTCATTCTCCTCCTCCTCCCTTCCTGCAGCCCAAAGATGTCAAATAAAATGGTGAGTACAGTATGAAATTGTTCTGGTAGGCTAGGCACTTTTTATAACTTTTTGGTTAGTACATTAGAAAAATTATTGGTGTTTTGGTAAATTATGCACATTATTCAACCCTTTTTTATTATGAAAAGATTAAGTAAGTGTTGCTGTGGGAGGTTCAGAACGCATTATAGGTATTTCCATTACTTCTTATGGGAAACATAGTCTTAACTTGCAACCAACATGAGTTACAACCAGCCCTCGCGAACGAATTGAGTTCATAAGTCAAGGGTCCACTGTAATCCCGATCTGCTGCTGTACAGCTGTGATTCTACACTCAGATACAGTGTGTTAAATACGTTGATTGGTGCACTGACAGTGACAACGCTAAAGCAGCTATAGTATTTGGAATAGTTTGGCCATTCTGTGCACCATTGTATGGTTACGGGTTCATTACAATCAGATGCCTTAAAGTAATAAACAATATAAGGTTAATTTCAGTGTATTTGATAAAGCTGTGTCAGGGATGTGAATCTAAAAAATAAAGGGAAACCACACAGGAACAGTAGCACTGCTTTGACGCTGGGTGCCGCCAGTTTGCAAAACCGAACGGAGAACTTGTGTACACCAGGGATAGAGCTAGTGTGAAAATGTTCGTGGCTTTACGCCAAGTTTAGTTTTTATACATTGCGTTGTAAGCGTGGAAACGGGTGTACGCAACATTTTTTGCATACGCAACGTTTGTACATGAGGCCCCAGGTGTTTGAAAAATCATGAATACCTTGAAACTAAATTAAAATAACCTTTAAATTAAAAATAAATATCAGAAATGGAATAAGTGATTTAAAAAACATTTATTGGAACAATGAGAAAAAATAAATAAAAATAACCCAGATCATAAGAATAGGGTATCTTAGGCTCACTAGTTCAGTGTACGGCCACCATAACTCTTGATAGAACAAGAAGATGCTGAAGAAATTTCATAATCCACTTAAGGCATCCATAGACAACTTGCTATTAAAATGCTTAATGTCTTTAGTATATCAACCATTAATGAGTTAATATTTCACTCCACTACCACTAATGCCCTCCATCTCCATTACTTCAATGTTGTCATTATTTGATTTTCATAATCTCTACCTGCTTGGAAAATGTAAAAGCTGGACTTTGTCAGTGCTACACAACTGAAGTTTTAACATTCCCTCAAGTGAAGAGTGTACTGACTAAGAAGAAATAAATTTGGTCCTTCTGTCTGATAAACATAACAGTCGGTCTCTGACTAGAGAATGGACATTACAATTTTCTGTAATATTTTGTATTTTTGCAGTTGTTGTGATGTGAAATTTTGCATACAGCTTGATAAATATTTTATATGCCTTAATTTGTAACTTAGGCAAAGCAATATTATATTAGTGTTACATTAGTGAGAAGCATTCATGTTTGCCCCCCCCCCCCCCTCCCTTTTAGGAATGGGTCTCTTTGAATTTTATGATTGGGTTAGGGGGGAAGTGCCTCAAACAAGTCTGGTAAGTGTTTCTCTGCTAAAGTCTCTCTCTCAACCTCCATGCAAAACCAGGTTGCCTAACTGCCAAGCTTTACCTTAACATATGGTTTGGGGGGCAGGTGTGAAGATTTTCTATCCTCCTATTGGTCTGAAGTATGGCTGTTTGGAATTGGCTTGTATCAAAAGCTTTTAAGTACTATGACACCCTATTGGCTGTAGGGGTTGGACAGATAACCTATAAATTTGCTTGCTTTACCTCTCTCTCTCTCTCTCTCTCTCTCACCAAACTGATGAATGACCATCTCACACCATGAATTGAAAAGGACAACTCAATGAAGAACACAGCTCGACAGCCATATTGAGACAGGCATGTGGCCTGTTCTAAAGAAAGCTGACCACCAATGATGCCTTAACTAGAGACATTTTTAAGTAACTAACAAGTCTGTGTGCCACCTGAAACTATACATCACCATTCATCAGGCTGTATGATTGCCAATATTCAAATGTACTTTGCATATTGTTATTATTTATGAATATTATCAATAATACATTGTTTAAATTGTAACTTAACTCCTGCTTGTCTTTTACTACACCTAATTGCCTAAGGTTATTGATGTAGAAGGGAAGGTGGGGAGAAGTTATATGGTACAATACCTTAGAAACAGTGGTAAGTCTGTGAGATTTGAGGCATTCTGACAAAGGCTACACATTAATAATACAAAAGAGGAAAGTAGAGTAAAATATTACTCTACCAAGACAAAACAGCAGTCTTGTGAAAAAAATAAGTATACCCCATGAAATTACAAGGGGGAGTCAAGCTAAAGTTAGAAAATAGGATTTATTAGAAAATGGAATGAACCTTAACAAAACTGATAATGACATTTTTCAATGTAGTCTCCATCCTTCTCAATGCACTTGCGCCACCTGCCTGGATTCTAGCAGAATAAAGGGGTTTGTCTTGTCCTCGCAACCACCTGTGCCCCCGAGTTATTGTCAAACACTACATGCCGAGGGGTACAACAGTCACTTGTGCAAGTTACTGTGACTTGCTGGACACCAACGTGAAGCCAGCTATTCGATCCAGGCAGTGGGGACTGCTGTCTCAAGGAGTCCTTTTGCTTCAAGACAATGCCCATCCACACACTGCTAAGAACACCAAGGCTTGTGTGGAGAAACTGAAGTTTGAGGAATTGCTACATCCTCCTTATTCGCCAGATTTGGCACCGTGTGTTTTCCACATTTTTGGACCACTAAAAAAACATCTGGGTGGTCGTCAATTCAAGACAGATGATGATGTGAAGAGAGCGGTGCACAAGTGATTGCGAGGACAAGACAAAATCTTTTATTCTGCTGGAATCCAGGCAGGTGGCGCAAGTGCATTGAGAAGGGTGGAGACTAGTAGGATTGACTACTGCAATGCGGTGTTCACTGGACGTTCAAATTGTTCTTTATACCACCTCCAGTTAATCCAAAATGCTGCTGCAAAAGTTATTACATGAACAAGAAAATACGAACACATAACTCCAGTTCTTACACTGGCTCCCGGTTAAGTCTAGGGCGGATTTCAAAATCCTAATTGTAACATATAAAGCCTTAAATGGCCAAGGTCCTGCTTACTTGTCTGAACTTATAATGACTTACAAACCAGAGTGCACATCAAGATCATAAGATGCCAGTCTGCTTATGATTCCAAGGATTAATAAAATAACAGTGGGAGGTTGAGCTTTTAGTTACAGGGCCCCTAAACTGTGGAATGGTCTGCCTGCTAATATAAGAGATGCTCCTTCGGTCTTAACATATCCTGACTAGAGCTGCTGATAAACTGTACAGACTGCATCTCTGTTGTTGGTCATTAGCACCAAAACATAAGTAACATGATAGTTATAATATGTTACTAACCCTCACCTATCTGTTTCTCTTCTTGGAACTCTAATGTGGCACTTAGTGCCACGACCCGCCTGCCAAATTGTTTTGTCTGCCTAAGGTAAAGTCATCCCTGATGGAAGATCAGAAATTGTTGGTTAGATGGGTCCTTTCATTGGATTGGCTGGCCCAGCACTGTCTCAGCTGTGGAATGGCCAATTGGGAGAGGCAGCTTAATGGCTGAGGTCTCCAGGACTCTAAACAAATCCAAATCATATTATGTGATATCATCTACTGTTAAATTCTGCTCTGTACTTGTAATATTTTTATTTTTATACTGTATTGAGGATTCTTGTGTTCTCTTCTATGTATTGTATTGACCCTCTTCATTTTGACACCCACTGCACACCCAACCTACCTGGAAAGGGGTCTCTTTTTGAACTGCCTTTCCCAAGGTTTCTTCCATTTTTTCCCTACAAGGGTTTTTTGGGAGTTTTTCCTTGTCTTCTTAGAGAGTCAGGGCTGGGGGGATGTCAAGAGGCAGGGCCTGTTAAAGTCCATTGCGGCACTTCTTGTGTGATTTTGGGCTATACAAAAATAAATTGTAACGTATTGTATTGTACATTGAGAAATTACATTGTCAGTTTTGTTAAGGTTCTTTCCACTTTCTGATAAATCCCATTTTCTAACTTTAGCTTGACTCCCCTCATATTGTTTCTTTTTTTTCACATATGTAGACATATTTGATCTTGATTGATTTGAAGTTGTTTGGAGGTCTTTTAAAAATTCCTTCCCAGACATCTATAAACTTCTTTCTGAAGGCCTAAGAGAGCTCTTTTGATCACAGCATTCATGATTGCAAAGGAATTCAAAGTTACAAAAGACAGACGACAGATGCAAAATGTTTTAGTCAGCAATGAAAAAAGTGTTCACTTTTAAAAAACATCTGAAAATTTGCTTTCTTACGTTAGCCCTTTATACAGATACATCGAGGCAATTACAGGTACTTTGACTAGTGGTGGTATAAAGGGGATTAACAGGGGGCAAAGTACAAAAGGAAACAGTCCCGCTTAGCCTCCTTTGTACATTTTTGACCCAGGGTCCATTCGCTTTGTGGGTAGGATGTCTTGTCTGCTTATTTACATGTAATTTATTCAATAAAACACCCTTCTTTTGACTTTTCTCACTCTCTTTATCAACTCTGACATCTCATATGTCTGCTGTTTTGACTACTTGTGCTGTCTTCCTTATGCTCAGTTACAGGACCATGAAAACCTGCTTGCACTCCCAGTTCTAACTGGATCCTTCTTTACATACCTCATTCTATCAAGAAAATGACATAAAATGGAAAAACAATGGCAGGATCAGAGGTAATTTTAAAGTAACAACAATAATTGTGAAATATGTTTTATTTCACTGAATGAATAGAAAAATAATGTTCATTAAAACATTATTATTTATAACAATAGGTTTATAAGGAAAGGTTTCCAATGGAGTTTATATGAAAAATATAGTAATAACACAGAAGAATAGAAATTGAAAGTTACTCAAGCATTGAACTGTGATGAGAATTCAGCTTTCGGTGATGGGAGAAGGATATTGAAAATCAAAGCACACACATTCCGATTTTATCAAAGTGTAAAACTATATCCTAATTGACCCTTTAAGATGCATGACTGATTGAAAATTCAGAGCACCTGGATACTTAGCGGCCTCCTTTGTAAACGGAAAGTTAGCATTTTATTTAACAGAGAAGGATGGGGTTTAGAGTGAATTAGTTAAAGTAATCCATTCAATAGTTATGAATGCATTTTTGACATGTCCTTTTATAGAGTTTTATTTTATTTTACTTTATTGCAGCTGTGTGCTGTAAAGGACAGCCGCGTCCCATGCCCGGCAGGGACGCCTCTCCTACATCTGTTCCGGGGGAGCAGCCATGGACTGTTCAATACCTCCCCCGGGACGCTTGGTGGCAGCCTCCCTAGCAGCCAATGATTCCCCAGCCCGGCGCATGGCTCCATGGGAGATGGAGTCCTTCACAGCCTGGTTGGGGGCTCGGATGGCCGCCACGGGGAGCTGCATGGAGTTAGCAGCCTGGCTGGTCATACCTTCAGCCCCACCCGGAAGGGCAATTAGGACCAGGTGTCCAAGCACCTGGACCGCTTCCGGGTGGGATATAAAAAGGGCCAGCCACCACCACTCAGAGAGCCAGAGTCGGGAGGAAGAGGACTAAGCCTGAGGAGGAGTGGTGGTGCTGAGGTGGAGAGAAGTGTGAGTTATTTGGATTTGAAGTGCTTTTGGGACTGTGTTGGGCCTGTGGGACACGGGGAAGGCGTGCCCCACGGCTGAAGAGAAAATAAAGTACCTTTTATTAAAGTACGTGCCTCTGCGTGAGTTTGTGCTGGGTCGGGCGCTATATAGCGCCTTTTACAGTGCTTACTTCATTATTGTACTGTATGCTGTACATTACGCTCTGTGAGACATGCTACCAAATATCTTAAATAAAATGTATTACAAAATAAAATGCATATGATATTATCAGTCCCAGACTAATCATTTTTATTTTATTTAGCTCAATAAACCATTTCTAGATACAGTATGTGTATTTTTATTTCATTTAGGTGTACAATTACACTAATCCAAAGCATCAATTTATGAAATAAAATAACAGACTTACTGGATGCAATTAATGCATTAGTTTTCTGATTAGGTTGTTTTTTTCCCAGTAAATGTTTATGGAAAGCCAAAGGCAGTGCTGGCAAAAATCTACCCTAGATAATCTGTTGGATTTATTAATATTGTACTGTTTGTACTTCCAATAATTAACTTTTTTCACTTCAGAGTGTTATCCTATCCCTGTACCAATGGACACTAGTTGAATAGTAGGCCTCCATAATATGTACTGCATATTTTAATTAGAAATACTTTATATGCTGCAGTGGGTTGGCACCCTGCCCGGGATTGGTTCCTGCCTTGTGCTCTGTGTTGGCTGGGATTGGCTCCAGCAGACCCCCGTTACCCTGTGTTCGGATTCAGCGGGTTGAAAAATGGATGGATGGATGGATACTTTATATGTCTTTCCATTTGTCTAGTTGGTCAATCCAATTATATGGTCAATATACTGTATATGTTTTGGTTTTCCTTTTTCTTTCATGTAATTATTTGATCATGCTCTGTTTATTAAGCATTTCTCATTTTATATTATTATTTGTTGTACTTAAGGGGATGGGACCTACTGACACTGAAGCTGTGGAGTACGCCCAGGCCTCTAGTAGTATATTAAAAACTCAGTAACTGCATGCAAGTATTAATACATCATTATTGTTATTCGGCCCTCCCTCAATATTTGATTTTTCTGTATTACAACTTTGGATTTTTCATGTGTAAGTTTATGCTGTGATTTCTCTTTGATTTATTGGATTTTGGCCTGTGCAGGCCATGAAGTCTGTTACTCGAGTTTAGGGTTGATTTTCGATATTGGCTTCAAACTAAGTCTTGAGTTTTGGGTGAGGCCTGTAACAAATATGTAATCTTAATCTATCTTAGCGCGGCACACACATATTATAAAGTAGCATATGGCGGCATATAACCAAAGTTATACCTGTTGTAACATGAAGGCAAGGGTGTGTTTAATTAATTGATTTATTAATGATTTTAACACAACCTTTTTTTCACTTGTTCTGGGACATGCGCTGGCTTAATAAAATGATTTCCTTGCAGTGTGGTAAACATGCAGCAGATAGTCTTGAATAAAATGGAATGGGTTAGCACAGGAAAGAAAAAAAGAGGAACATTTCTGCTGAAAAAATCCTGTGTTAGAGAGAATTGGTGTACAAGATACAATTGCTTGATGGAGAAGTGTCAAAGAGTGCAAGGATGAACTGATGAATGAGAGTGCAAGACGGAGATTTTGGGTCATGGTCATTTTCATCTTGACAGAGCAGTGGAACAGACAACATAAGAGAGCGAGAGAGACCATGGGAACAAGCAGAAGGAGAAGGCGAGGAAGGGCTTGATGCCGTGGGAGCTGCGATGACCGACAGATCTGACAGCTCCATGAACCTCTGTGTCCTACTGGGGAGGTGGACCATCAGGATGCAGTGGGCTGCGTCAAGAAGACTTCTAGTGTCCTGATGAGGATAGACAGAGAAAGCAAAGGGTTTTATTTTTCCACCTGTTGGGAATTTAACTTATTTAATTTGATTTTCTATTTATTGAACACTCAAAACAAGGATTGGTTTGTAAGGCACAATTTTAAGGGATTTATTTACTTGAACTATTGATTGGCAGATTCATGTAAATATACACTGTTTTGCACACTGTTTGCCCTTGAATTGTCTGTTTTAAAAATAAACTGCCAGTCTTCTGATCTTAAAGTCTTGCTTTGATGCCCCATGTGCCCTGGTCATGACTATTAATACCCCAGATACACAAAGGAGAAAATGGCTGTGGGCCCGGGGGCATTATAATACCATGATGATTCAGATAACCACCCTGTACAACAGTGGTGAGCAGAAAAGCATCTCAGTATGCACAGCTCAACAAACCATCAGGCAGATGGGCTACAACAGCAGAACACCATGTTGAGTTCAACTCCTGGCATCCAAGAATAGAAAGCTGATGCTGAAGTGGGCCTGTTGCTGATATATTAAATGTGCACTTATTTTATATTATTTATGTGTCTGGAAGCACAATAACATCTGGTGATTTTCTTTGAATTTTCCAGTAGCATTCCAATATAATTTAAACAACCTATTCTGCATTGATATTTATTAATGTATATGTCATAATTATTTAACTGGGAGTTTAAAAGTGCAAAAGTAGTTTGTAAGTATTTTAAAGTATTCCTTAAATTTCTCTTTTCCTATGTACTATTATGAGATAAGTGTGTTATTTAAGTAATTGCTAGCAGTTGTGGCAGATGGCTGGGACCCATGCCCAGTCGGGACGTCCCTTTGACACTGGATCCAGGGGGTAGAAGTCATGGGTTGCACACTACGTCCTCCGGAACACTTGTTGGCAGCCCCCCTGGGCTGCAAAGGGGCCAACATTTTGGCACACTGGAGCTCATTCCTGTTGGGCTCTGTGGCCACCACCAGGGGGAGCTGCACGGCATAATGAGCCTGTCTGGGCGAGAATGCAGCCACACCCGGAGGTGCAGCCGGAAGTAGGTCAACGAGCACCCGCAGCACTACCAGGTGGGCTATAAAAGGAGCAGACAGTCACCAGAGTCGGGAGGAGGACGACAAAGCTGCCTGGGAGGAGTGAAGGAAGAGGAGTGATTTTTTTGGTGTTTTCTTTGGTGGTGTTTTGGGACTGTTTTGGGCCTGTGGGACACGGGAAAAACATGCCCCACAGCTGAAGAAAAATTAAAAACCTTTTTGTTTATTTTTATATGTGCATCTGCTGTCAGTCTGTGTCAGGTCGACACCTATATAGCGCCTTTACCACACAGTATATACTGCATATGTATACATATG
Source organism: Erpetoichthys calabaricus (assembly GCF_900747795.2). Classification (NCBI taxonomy): domain Eukaryota; kingdom Metazoa; phylum Chordata; class Cladistia; order Polypteriformes; family Polypteridae; genus Erpetoichthys; species Erpetoichthys calabaricus. The sequence goes on along the minus strand of NC_041398.2, from coordinate 213,314,830 downwards.
TGTATAGTTAAAACTTGAGATAGAAAAACAGTTGAGGTTCTAGTGGAAACCACATTTACTATCTGAAGGAAAATAAAACCAAAAGCGAAAAAATGAGGGGAGACAACACTAAAAACACTTTGCAGTATATGGTAGGCACAGCCTGAGATTAAGGTTGTAAAGTAGAATTCCTTATGCAAGATTCCATCCACTGTGGAAACAGTTCCATGAATAAATGCAGACAGTCCTGATTGTCTTTAAATAGTGGAGGGGCCAGAAAAGATGGGGCTTCAGGAGAAAGGGTAGCAGGAGCGGAAGTGACATTATGAGTTGCCTTCACTAAGGATGGGAAAGAATTCTGTGATAGTTCATTAAATATTCCCATGGCGTACATGTGTGATATATAAAAATCAAAGAAAAATCATTTTGGTAAAGACAGATTGATAACATCAATTCATAAGGGACTCACACTTTCCTCCGGAAGGTCTGCTTTTGTTGACTGCTGGCTCCCAATAAATGACTTCCTGCTTTAAGTGTTCATATAGAATGGACCTACCACAAATGATTTCAGTGTTCTCCAGGATTTTCCTAGTACTTGATACTAGCTATGCATCAGCAAAGTACTTCCCTATCTCATTTACCTGAATGGTCTACATATATTTACCATGTGTCTCTCTCTCTCTCTCTCTCTCTCTCTCTCTCTCTCTATATATATATATATATATATATATATATATAAAGTCCTAAGCCTAAAAGTGCAACAATTTTGTGCAACGATTTTACATGACGTTTTTATGTCATGTTTTTTGTCATGCTTTAAATCTGGCTTATTTTAAAACCTACACATATATGTTTGGTATCATTATTTTCAGAATTTATTGGACTTTAATATGATTCTGTTAGATTTTCAGAATCGCATTCCATTTTTAAATTGTAAACTAAAAAATATCAAGTACTCACATTCCACGAGACATGACTTTGTGCCAAGAGATTTAACCAGGCCCGTGGCCAGAAATAAGCAGCAGCAGCAGCAAGCCAGTAGCAGCAAGCCAGCAGCAGCAAGCTTGAGCAAAGAGGAGGTAAAAAAAACTATTGGCTTCCCATTGTATCACTGCTTAAGAGGGGGTTTCGGAGTGGTGACCATGTCTCCTTGGGGTGCGTTCAGCCCCCCTCTTCACAACGCGAGCGGCAGAGACGCGAAGTGGCTGGCACATAACGCAATCTGGGGGGAGGGGGGTTGGCGAGCAAAGCGAACAGGGGGCGAACCCCCTAGTGTATATATATACTGTATATATATATATATAAATATATATATATATATATATATATATATATATATATATACACAGTATATATATATATATATACTAGACATTAAGCCCGTTACAATAATGGGCGCTAGAACAGTAATCCATAAACATTAGTAGGAACAGTCTATATTAAATGGCAAGAGACCTTTTACGTCATTAAATTTTTTCCGTAAAATGCCTGTAATTTTCTCTGACAGTAATACTGGCTTTGCTGTCCGTAATATGCGTTTAATTTTCTTTCACAACAGTGGGCAATCAGATTCTCCCCAGCAACTGATGTAATGTGCGTGAAAATAAATCTACTTTTACTTTACACTTTACCGGGCCAAGCTTTCTTAATCGCAAATCTGACATCCTCAGAGTGAACACTTGCACAACAATGGGGAAACTGGTCTCCGTGTCTCAGTACCTGATTGGATTTTTCGTGTTTTCTGTTTTAGGTCTTACCTCATTTACCGAAATCCAATTGGATCTGCCGCGCAATATTTTATAGGTCCCGCCCTCTCTGTCTTGTGTGACGCGTCAGGCGGCCATCGCACCGTGCCCGGCGCAGGCGCACTTCACCAGAAGACACACACACACGGACACTGGATGCACACAGGGGTTTTATTAAAGAGGATATATATATATATATATATATATATATATATATATATATATATATATATATATATATATATATATACATACATACACACACAGTATATTGCCTTGAAAATAATCAGAAAATAAATACAACTGTTTAATGTCCCAAATCACTAGGTATACATAATTGGATGAAACAATGAATATTGTTTAAAATGTAAATAACTGATTTAACGGTACAGTAAAGTAACTTAAATCTGAAGATCCATTTGGATAAATCTATATAGCAGAGATAAGCAGCTTAAAATTTAAATCTTTGCTCATATTTAAGTGCACATCTTTGTGATATGTATATACTGTACAGTGTGATTAATATACTATTTTTAACAAACTGCAGTTCTATCCATGTTTTTTTTTTGCTTTGTTTTGTTTTGTTTTTTTGATAGGGCATTAATCAAAATGATTTCCCCTAAGATCACATTTCGCTTTTTAGACATTTATTTGACTAGTCTTAGCAAAGGACGGCTTAAACCATTTGAAAAAACAGACTTGACTTCTATGACCTTTGTCTCTGCTAATGCACTTAGTGACATGCTTTTAAATGACAAAATCAATTGTAGATAACTCAGAGTTATTGTTTTACTGTTTTAGAATAAATATAAATTTAATTTATCCACTTGTACTTGGTCTTCTGTATTGTCATTGTTAAATGGCAAGCTTTTCTTTTTTATTTCAAAGAGATTTAGAGTATATTACAAGAGTTACTATAATACTGTAAAAACATGCATACAAATTTAAGAAAAGGAGAAAAGAGTAGTTGTTTTCGTAACATGTACAGTCTACTTCAGGGCCATATAGTGCCTTATCTATAGCTGAAGTCCATTCCAAAAGCACCAAAATAAATCAGTGCTCAACACGTGAAGGGACTCTCCCATTGATCAAGTTTCACTCACAAAAAGGCCAATGTAATGTCTTCACTAAACCTAAGATACCCCTCTATAGAGGGGGAAACCTGAGTGCACACAGAAAGCTGCACTGATATGGATTTAGAATGCTTACCATAAGGAAGGCCACTGGAGCTTCTGGGCAGCAGTGGGAATCACTGCACTGCTATGATGTGTACCTGGCGAGTGTTTTTAATTTTTTAATCAGGTCCACTTTTAAGTGCCATGTAGTAGCAGGAGAAATATGATTGTTTAAAATTTTCTTTCCCAGGTATGCTTTGTTTGAACTTGACATTAGTTACTTAAAGGTATAAAAGTTTCAATGTGAAATAGTGGTGGCCCATCCTGAATTGATTCCTACCTTACATCTGACGTTGCTTCGCTCTCCAACCCCCGTGTTTGGTTTTCCGGATACACACTTTTAAGATTTTCTTTTCTTTGAATTGTTGCTATTTTATTAGTTTCACTTTTATTTCATAACTTCTGTAAAAACAATATTTGTAATCTTGTGAGTCCCAATATGCTGAATCTTTTTAATGAGGTCAGGACAGGTTTCTCTGTTTGGAATTTCAGGACAGACAAAACGATCTATATTATCAGCAGTTAATAATTTTTTTTTTACAAAGTAAAAAAGTAAGTAGAGTTCTGCATTGGACTCCTGTCTGTAAAGTCGTGCTATTTTCCTCTCACAGTTCCAAAGGTACATGGGTTTACCAAGGTGATACCCCAGCTTTTGTCTAGGGTTTTGTACAAGGGCTAGACAGAACGTTTTTGACTCCTGGGGTAAATGTAGCTTTTTAAATAAGCAGACAGATAAATATATATACATGAACAAAGTAACCAATAAATGCATGTGCGGTAAACTCCGTTTTTGAAATTCTCAAGATTCTTTATTTGTCACATGCATAATTATACAGGACAACACGCAGTGAAATGCATCCTGATCTGCTTATCAAAAACTGGCAAAGTTAGAAGAATATCAGTTAAATTAACAAAAAGTTATAGATTGAAAGATAACAGTATAGTAGAACATAATAAATAAGTAAAATTATGTGAATAAAGTAGAATTAAGTGTTAAGGTGCAATAGTGTAGTAATTATTGTGCAAAACCAAAGTTAGACTGGTGCATAGTTAAATGAGGCAGTTTGTTTGTTTGCGCTACTGCGATCTTTACTTTCTTTTTTATATTTTCTAATTTTCCTACTTTCATATCCTTTAACTTTCTCCACATGTGTATAGCACCGTTTTTGTTTTTTTTTTTTTGAGCCTTTCTAATTTCACTGGTTTCATAGTCTCTAACCTGCTCTGCATGTGTTTAGCGTCAACGTTTGTAAACGTCTTTATGAAGTTCTAGTTTGTCATTTTACTCATTGTCTTTTAATTCTGAGCCCTACAGTACAATACATGGAACAGAATAAATCCTCAATACAATATAAAAATCAAAATTCTAGAAGTACGGAGTAAAATTTCACATTAGATGATATCACATAATATGATTTGGATTTGTTTTAAGTCCTGGAGACCTCATTCATCAAGCTGCCTCCCCCATTTTGCCATTCAGCATCTGAAATAGCGCTAATCCGATGAAAGAACCCCTCATTCCCATGTCCCCATTCATCAGGGATGACTTTACCTTAGGCAGGCAATCTACAATTTAAAGAGATTGTTATTTTCTTGTGAATTGTTACATATGCATTATTTTCACTTTTACTTTAAAACCTTTTGTAAAAACAATACTTGTTTCTTTATTTCCTGTCCCACGCGTGTTTACATCTCTTTCTTCCCAGACTATAATACTGCTCGTGTTATGAAGGGTGTTGCGGCTGAAGGTACGATAAGGATATGCCTTTGGATCATTTGTTGTCTTTTTGCTGCTTGCTAGCTGCCTCTTCTGCCTGTCGCATGTCATTGTTTTAAGAGCTCCAAGCACATGATGCTTGCCTGCCAAAAGCAATCCAACAACTGCTAGCTTAGAGGTCTGTTGACTTGTTTTAAATGATGGCTCACTGTCTGGTCTCGCGTGACTTTGTAAAAGCAATACCTGTCTTTCATTTCTGGCCCCGGGCGTGTTTGAATTCTTTCTTGCAGGATGTATAATGCTGCTCACATTCGTTTGGGGTAGCTGCCGTCGCACTACCCTTCGATCTTTTTAAAGCCTGTACAGCCGCTGTCCTTTTTGCTATGGCCCTGGGACAATCTCTTGGCACCAAGTCTCATGTTTACGGTCCCTGCGAGATGCACCGTGGCAAGTCTCCTTGGTCTCGCGGGTCTTTTAAATGTCTTTCGAGATTATCACATATCATAGCCTTGCATTTGCTTTCCATTCCAGGATTTCCTTTTATATATAGAAAGATAAATAAAAACAGAATTAATATAGAAGATTAAACAATAGGCCATCATATAACTCTAGGCATTGTCTTCATTAAGCATGTAGATAGATTGTGGAGAGAAGCTCCTCTTCAGTCTCTCTGAACTGGTCTTCAGGTAGTGGTCACGTTTCCCTGAGCACAGCATGGGGAAAAGACCATTGTTTAAAAATTAAAAAAATAATAAGATATGAAGGACAAACCAAAAAAGAAAGTAACAAAAAACTCTACTGAGGTATTTATTAAAATACTCATTAAAGAGCTTAATTACTAGATGTCTGAGGTCCATAACACTAAAGGTCTGTTATAACTTAGGTTTGTTTTTATCTTTCAAGTCAAAACTACTTGAAAGTTCTCTTTTCACACAATTTATTATACTAAAAAATAGCTGCTTGGTAACATGATATATTAAGATGGCTTTAAACCAATTCTACTGTCACTGCCCCAGCTTTCAGCTAAGAATAAGAAGAATAAGGCTGATTTCAAATTAATGAACAAGATATTCTTCCTCTACCTCAATGTACTTTTATAAGATTTTAAAACTCGCTTAATCAAATTTAGTGTTACATGGGCTAGATCATTTCCCTGCAGTATTGAATCAAAGCAGGAACCAACCCTGGATATGACAACAGTCTGTTGCAGGGGCTAATTTTTCATGCATCTGCTCAAGACCAAGTTACCGTAGTATTGCCAATTCTTATAACAGGCACATCTTGATATAAGGGAAGAAAACTGGAATACCAAGAGAAAACAAATTATGCAAACACGGAAAAACTCCACAGACAGAGTGGTTGGATATACACTGTTGGATATACACTGCAAACAAGAAACTTTGGATTTGTCACCGTTTGGTCTTGCCACCTTTAATGAAAGAGAGGAGTGCAGAAAAAGGTTTGGGGTACCCAGAAGTATGCCTCATGTAATAAGGAAAAAAGTAAAGTGTTGTCAACAAAATAACAATCACAATACATCTTATAGGTTGATAGTAAGGATTAAAAAAGTTTGCTTCTGGTGCACCACTACACCCGCAGACGCATGTTCCACAACTGATCACCAACTTCCGGTGTGGGAGTTCTTTATACTACGTCCTGCGAGGAAGAGGAAGAGGAGGGACGTTTGGTGAAATACCAAAGGAAGTGATGCAAGTGTTCCAGGGAGGGTTCAATTTGCAATGTAAAAAAGGAGTAGAAGTTACATGACAGTATCTTCTCCTGCTCGGAGGTGGTGCTGCCTGTTTTGTAGTTTACTCGCACGTGTCTGATGCACCTTATTGAACTCTTGGCCATTTAAAAGTCTAAATATGTTGGCCACTCAAATAAATATGGCTATTATATCATGTACCTGGGTAGCTTATCTACTCAACACGGGTTATAATTACTGAACTGGTCAGTAGTGTTTCAGGGGCATGAAAGGCACAAAGCCGACTCCAGTGTACGAATGTACAACATGGACAGCACATGAGACACGGCTGGCTGTAAGTGACACGGGTTGTTTTTGGATTTGCTAAACCCAGATAAGTATTAGCAGAAAATTCCTTCCTTTTGTACTGAATGAGTATAAGCCAGTAAGAGTTTGTAATGGTAAGGATCGGGAGATGAATAGTAGTCAGGAAACGATCCAAAGTCAAAACCAAAAGTCAAGCCAATCTGTCATCAAGTTTAAATTGCTAACTAAAATTTGAGGTATCTAATAACAATATCAAAGTCCTTGAGCCAGGAATTAATTCACCAAAAGATCTGTATGCTAACACAGAGAGTTGTTTACAGACTCAGATGAGAATTGGCCACCAGTTCCAACCTTGTAACCCATTGTCTCAGTAACATCAGATGGTGCAACCATGCCCACCAGAATCAGGAAGCCCCATGTTCACGATGGACTCAGGAAATTCTGGCACCATAAAAAGAAAATAAAATAAAATGGCATTGTGGTGTATTGCTAAAATATTCCAGCTTTCTCAAAATATCTTGTAAACAAATGTTATTTTCATAATCCTTTATGTTCCAAACCCCCAGAAAGATTTATACTTTAATAAAATCAGTTCAGGTGAACTCACAAAAAAAATTATGAAAATTCTTAATTACAATACCTTTAGTGTAAAAGGATTGTGTTTCCAAACATGCAACCACAGATTGTAATAGCTGCATGAGTTAGGTTGAGGAACGTACCAGTAGTTAATAAATAAGACTTTTAAGATCTAAGCATTTTATATGTTTAAGATTTGAAAACATCAGCACCTTTCATCATCATATAGTGGATTCAGAAAGTATTCAGATCCCTTCACTTTTTGCATACTCTATTGTGTTTTAGATTTAGTTTTAATTTGGATAAATTTGCCATATTTACCCATCAATCTACTCTGAACAATATTGACAAAGTAAAAATGTTTTTAGAAAGTTTGAAAATCTGTTAATATAAATATTCAGACCATTTGCTGTGGCACTCCAAGTTGTGGTCAGGTGCATCCTATTTGTTTGTTTTAAATATTCTTGAGATGTGTCTAGATCTTGATTGGAGTCCACCAGTGACAAGCTGAATTGATTGGACATTCAAACCAAACCAAGCCACAAACTCCACATAACTTCTTGTGAAGTGAAACACCTTGACACAGGAAAAAGGTTTGGGGCAGCCACCTGTTTCCTTGAATAAGGCTGCAGAAAAGTGAAGATTGATGGTACAGTAGTGTACAGATCGAGTCCAAAACAGAACTCAATTCACAGAAGGAAGTTTTCTGGCTTTTAAGGCAGGTTGGTGGAAGTGATGTCATCAGGGCTGGAACCAGAAGTGATGTCATCGGATCCAGAACTGGAAGTGAGGTCACTGGGCCCGGAACCGGAAGTGGCGTCATTGGACTCAAGCAGAATTTCCTGTGTTTGGTCTGCAGGGATAAAAGAGAAAGGCCTGGTGTGGAATTACCTTCTTTTGGTCTTTCTAGTTGCCTCCCATTCGCACGTGTGTGACACTCTTTGTAGACCTCTGCAATCAAATTGAGGTGGGGCATACACCAGCGAAAAGGGGTAAAGTTGTGAGTGTTCCCAAGAGCACAGTGGAATCAATATTTTTTGAAATGGATGAAGTTTATAAACACTGTGACTTTCCAAGAGTTGGCTGCCCAGCCAAACTGACTAACTGGGCAAGAAGGACCTTGGTCAGGGAGGTGGCCAAGAACCTATTGGTTACTCTACCAGAGATTCAGAAGTTCTGCTGCTGAGAACCTGTTGGAAGAATGACCATCTCAGCAGCACTTATGTCAATGGTTAGATAGAAATCACTCTCAAGTAATAGGCATATGACAATTTAAAGGACTCTGAGAGTATGAGTAAAAAATTCTCTGGTCTGATGAGACAAAAATTGAACTCTCTGGGAAGAACTCTAAGCACTACATCTAGCAAAGACCAGGCACCACTCATCATCTTCCTAATACTAGTCTTACAGTGAAGCATGGTGGTGGTAGCATCATGCTGTGGGTTTCTTCTCAGGGGCAGAGAGAGTGGTCAAACTTGAGGAATGGAATGTAGCCAAATACAGAGAGGTCCTTGAAGAAGACCTGCTCCAGAGTACATGCATCCTCAGGCTGGGGTGACGGTTCACCTTCCTGCATGACAATAACCCAAAGCATACAGTCAAGACAACGCTGGAGTGGCTTCGGGACAAGTCTCTGAGTGAACCAGCCAAAGGCCAGACTTAAGCCCCATAGAACATCTGTGGAGAGACCTGAATATGGCAGTTTACAGAGCTTTTGAGGAACAAAGAGATAAACTACCCAAAACCAGATGTACAGAGAGATTTACCTAAAAAGACTTGAAGTTGTTACTGCTGCCAAAGTAGCTTCTACAAACTACTGAATTAAGGGTCTAAATACTTATATGTATGATAGATTTCAGTTTCTGATTTTTACTAAATTTACAAATATATTTTAGAAATCAAATTTTCCCTATGTATTATGGGTTATTGAGTGTTAATTTATAGACAAAGCATGCAAATGTATACATTTAATATTAAATCTACAACACAACAAAGTGCACAGAAAGTAAAGGGTCTGAATATTTTTTTGAATCCATAGTACATCTACAAAGCATTTCAGAAGATAAGGCAGGCAGGTCTAATATTCAGAGCCTTTTTTACCCCCTTCATAATAACTTTGGAAGTGCCTGCATTCCCTACAGGTCATGTGATGTGGATGCATCCTATCAGAAACACATGGCTGTTTTCATCTTTGTTTTGCCAAAATCTCATGCCATCTATGGGAAAGGCTTTTTTTTTTTTGTAAAGTATAGTGATGCATATACTAGAATTTGTATAATAAATTATGTGCCACATACTATGAAATTCCTGAATGCACGCTTTACGCTTAAACAAGGTGAAGGAGCATTTAAAAGCTATTAGTAGATGGGTTAGAAAACATCAACACAAATAGAGAGAACCAAGCTCCAGCTGTTGGCAGTGTGTATTTTTTCAGGAGAATGTTATAATTCTTGATATAGCCTTTCTTTTAGTAATTTTTGTAATCATAATCAACATGCATTAAATCAGACACATTCTGTTTCTCTTCTGCAAGTAAAAGTGCTATGCCTTGCCTTTTTGTTCTACTCTTTAAACTGAGGATGAAGATTTAGCATTTTAATACAGCCTACTCATGTTGGAGCTGCTGGGGCAGCAGTGCATAATTCATTTTTCATTACTCCACATTTGTGTGACATTACCCTTTATAGAGATACCGTAAAGTCTACTGGCTTTGACTTTTTTCATAACTGTATATTGTTTTATTTACTATCATTATTTCTTAAATACCTTTTAGTCTACTGCACAGCCCTGGAACTTTTGGCCAAACAGGTTCTTTGTTATGGACACAGCTTAACAGCAGATAGGGGAAGTGGCACCATTACAAGTCGAATCCCACAATTGGATCTTCTTTGTCACTTCACACATCACTGCCACGGCTTTCAACACTTTCTTGGACAGTTTGGTCTGCGTACTGTTAGGAGGCCCAGGGAGGGGCTGGGTGTCCATTTCGCTTTGGCCTGTCAGATGTTTTGCAATGTAATTGTGGTTTCCTTGGGGTCTGTTTTTCATTTTTCATTTTTTATTGACTGTTTGGAAAGCAGTTTGACAGGTGCCCCCAAGCACTTGGTATGTGCTGAATGTTTCTTATTTTCTAATTTTAGGTTAGATTGAATTGCTTTATCAACTATTTTGGATGTGTTTGGTATTCTGTGCAGCATCCGTGTGAATTGCTGGTACAAAGTACATTGTCCTTGTTTGACAGGAATAAAAGGATGACTTTATTACTGTTTAGTTACAGAAGTGCAAGCTGCAGTGACAACGCGAGTAAAGATAAGTGATAATAAAGCCAACCTAATTTAAAAATATCACCATTTTTTAAAAAGCTGTACTTTTGAAAACTTACTGAACACATTTTCAAATCTGAAGGTACTTTTTCCATTCATTCATAGCCACCATTTATTGCTGTTAAATGTTTTAGTCAAACTGCAACATAAGAGGCTGGAGATTGACTTCTTGGATCTATGCCTGGCTGTCCTTTGTTGAGAATAGAAATCAAATGACTCTGTCTGCAAAATAAATACTCAGGAAATGCACAGCTATTAGGAACCGAAATAATGTGGTTTTAACTATGTTATGTTGCATACACTTAAATCTAAAAATTGAAAGGTTGTTTTGAACCCAGCAATACGTAAAACAGGTATTTTAACGTGTGTGCCATCCAAGTTGGAGTCATAGGGACATGACCCTATTCTGGTAGAAACCAAACCTGGCTTAGTATTTAATATCTTCATATTTTTAACTGAAAAAGTGGCCACAATGAACGATAGAGTGATCAGCTTTACAGGTGCAAAAGTTCTCACTTAACTTATAACTAAACATAATTTAATTTGGAAGAACATTTAATTAATTTGGTTTAAAAAAAGTCCACATACATTGTGCATTAAGCCCTCTCATCTACCCTATGATTAATAAAATACATCTGCCCCTTAGTTTTCCTATGATAATCATTTGCCACTTTGAGTTTTGTTTAAGCAATGACTCAAATATCAGGGGTCTGCAAGTGGTCCATAGATGTGTGGAAATATCATAAAACATAAGAACACAAGAAATTTGACAAACGAGAGGAGACCATTCAATCAGTCTAGGCCATTTCTTTAGCTAATAGCTAAGCTCACCCAATACCTCATGTAGATTCTTCATAAAGGTCGTCAAGGTTTCTGCTTCAGCTACTGAGCCTAAAATGAATTTCAGCATATGTCCTTTGGACTATTGTCATCTTGTTAAAGACTGTTTCATGATTTCTTTTTCCAATACCAGTTTTCAGTATTTAATTTTATGAATCTTGTGAATCAAGGAAAAGTTAAACATGTTATTTTACAGATCTATAAATACCAATGCAACATCAGGAAATTGTCAGAAGAACAGCTTGACATATCTTGTAAAAGAGCCTTGAACTTAACTGGAAGGACACCAAAACACTTTACAATGAGAAACTCAATAATCTGAAAGTTCAATGAAGGAAATGGAAAATGCTGTCTGAGATGTCACTCAAGTATTTCTCATAGGTGCTCAAGATGGTTGAGATATGGTGACTAGGACAATCATATCCAATAACTGACATTGTTGTCATGTTTTCCAAACAATTAGTTGACCACTTGTGCTTTGAAGATGGAGAATCGGACAGAGATGACTCTTCTATCAGGACTGAAATGTCTCAGAATAGGATGATTATACTTAAATTGGATTTCTTTGCATTTTGCTTGCTCGGTCTAATGTCATACCAGGAAAACACACTGTAACAGAGACACCAGAACAACTCAATTGGGAAAACAAGGTTTTGGTTCATGCAGATTTATACTGATGTGCCAATGGTGTGCTCAATGGTGAGAACAAGGTAGAGGATGACTTCTCTGAGTATTTGACTCTTATCATTACTCAGTAGGCTACCAGTTGTTTTGGGTGCATCACCTTCTTTTCAAACATGTATTTTTAGGTATAATATTCGATATATGTCTGCCAACTTAACCACAGTATACCTTTTTCTGAACCTATCAAAAAACTGTTCTTGATGAAACTGCTGTTCATAGTCAATTAATTCAGAATTGTTTGTATGTTTTTTTTAATTGTGAATCAGTACATTCATGTTACAATGAAGAGTTTTGTATTCTCATCCACAGTTGCACCCAGCTAATGTCTTTCCTGCCAGTATCCTTGCCAACAACACACCAGCCACTGTTGTTTGTTAGGCAAGTTGAGAAGCCTTCATTTTGGAAGTTCTATTGAAAAGTACTGCAAAAATCAACTCTTTCTCCTAGTCACGGAGCTCTGTTCTTCATGGCATGATAGCCAGCACCTGGGGTGCCCACCATTTTTATACATGATCTTAAGTATGATGAGATTTTAATTACAAAGGTATGTTCACACCTCTGAAGAACCAACTGATTTCAACAATACATGTATCTCTCACTCAAATGCTTGACTTATTTTGCCACTTATGAGAACAATATATGATAATGATATAAATTATACTTTTCTTTTTGAGTACAGACGTATTGAATATTTTCTAAAAGAGACAATATTACTTGTAAATAAGTCTATAGCTTGAAGCATAAATTATTACATATTAATACAATGGGTGGACACCGAAAATTGCATTTGGAAGATGGAGCTGGGCTTGGTATGATCCAGTGGACACTGAGGGAAAGTGGCCGTGATGAGAGTCAATGAGAATCGCTTGCACCAGGGTCTCAGCCCCATTGAGCATATCTAAAAAATTGGGAGAGTGGGGTGACACACGGCTGAGAGAAAAAGAACACTGGAGAATGGAGATGTTATCTTTGATTTTATTGGGAATATTTATTGGTATTATTTATTTTCTTTTTAACTTCCTCACAGAACACTGTTTTTATTGTGGACCTGAAAAATTTTACACTGCACTTTTTGAACACAAAGCATTTTTTGCAATAGTTCTTGTTCTCTGTCTTCATTCACACTGGTCCATCTCAGTCTATGACTATCAAGGAGGAGCACTGCCAGCTGTGGGCAACCCAGACATCACACCCAATAAATTCAATTCACCTCAAGTTTGCTGAAATAACAGAAATATTTAAAAAAATTAATATACTAAGTGAAATGCATATGTCAATGAGGAAGGAAAAACTGAAAAAGTTTTAAGTGGATTTTAGTGGTTCAGTGGTCTTTTAAGTGTCCCTGATGGTTAGGGAAGCATCTGCCAACCATTCTGGGCCAATTATTGGGACCAAAAATGTGATCTGAGCTGTGAAGAGGCATTGCTAACCATTATGCCACCATGCCTCTCTGAGATAAAATTAAATTCCAAATCCACAATACTTTGAGTCCTTTATCTCTCCCTACCTCCTATCACTATGACTAACTAGACTAACCTGCAGAGCCACTGTCACAACCTGATCTGCGCCACCTAAGGAGAGGAATAGCATGCTTAATCCAGCAATGAAGACACAATGTTTTTTTTTTCAAACTCATGCGCAAATCCAGCTGGAGTACTGATCAGGTAGCGAAATCACACAATCATATATACAGCATAAATTATTAATGCAAGTACAAAATTGTAATTTGGAATACAGCATGAAAGTTCTGTACCAATGCTAAGCAAATCAGGCAGGTAGTGCACATCAGGAAGGGATATCCACATCCAACATGGCTGCTGCAGCTCTGTGATTTCACACTGGCCTCATAAAGCATCATGGGGCTCTGGGAAAAATAAATTTCTCTAAGCGGGCCGGAGAGTGAGTTTTTAGGGAAAAGTATGGCGAACAAGGTCACTGGCAACCCAGCAAATTCATTGTGAAAAACACTTTGACGAATTTTTCAGCACTTCTCATTAATATGACCTCCTGGGGTTCTCTTCTGCTTTGATAGTTATGTTACAGGAGGTTTTTTTTCCTCTCCTCTTCCTTGGCCTTAACTTAACCTTAGCTTAATATACTTTACATTAATATTTAAACATGTTACCATTATTAAAAGCCTTAAACTCTACATTAAATGTTATCTATCTATCTGTGTGTGTATGCTATAGGAGGGCCTCCTCCTTTCATCTATCCACACCCAGATTATTGCCTTAAATTTTAATGTTTCAAAAATTTTTTATTTTATTTTTTGTTATTTACACAATACAGAAAAGGACTAAACAAAGCCTGAGAACTTGTTGCCCTACTAAATCTTTAGTTTGTTTGGTGGACTGATTTACCCACATTAATCACTCCATCACTCTCTGTTTCTCTTTGCAGGTTTCTTTCTCTTGCTGATGGGCCTTTGTCTACAAAAATTCTAGTGACTCTCTGGTCACTTGTCTCCAAGTGCTAGAATCAATTTCCATGTCAGGAGCAGCACACTTGAGATAGAGAGAAAGTAGACTAGAACTTCCTCCAGTGAGTTTCATTGGCATAAATATTTTCCACCCGCATACTAATGAGATAGGACAAACTTTAAAAATCAATGAACAAACAGGTATCGCTGGCTAAGCAGAGACAAGGTACACTCCAACATGTCACGAGATGTAGACCGATTCGAATGGAGGTTGGCGTGTGAGTGAGGAGGGCCCCACCTGGCTCCCCATTCCTGACATCCTGCGTAGTAATGAAACAGGAGAAACTTTGGCAAACAGGTATCACTAGCTAAGCAGAGGCAAGGTACACTCAAACATGTCGCGAGAGATAGACTGATTCAAATGGAGGCTGGCGTCTGAGTCAGGAGGGCCCCACCTAGCTCTCTACTCCTGACATCACTCTTCCCCCTCCCCTCGGCCCACAGCCTCTGTCTCGGATTAGTGAGAATAAATCGCTCCTGTAAGCAAACTGTGATACTTAGTGCAATGAGAAAAGTCACAAAATCAACCAGAATGTTCAAGCAAATTATCGAAGAAAACCTGATCAAAATCCGTGAAGTAGTTCTCTCGTGAAAAAGCGGACAGCCAGACAGATGTTGGATTTTATATATAAAAAGATGTAGAGTATTTTATCTAGCACAGTTTTTCCCTTTCAACATGTGTTCAGTTGTCTAGGAAAAAGCATTCATTTGATAATGTTCTTTCCAAGACTCCAAGACTCTATACAGTATAAGTACATTCATACATACGGGATGGGATCTCCTTTTGCTTTTAAAACAACCTCAGTTCTTCATAGCATGGATTCCGCAACATCCATTTGAGATTCTGGTCCAAATTGACATGATTGCATCACACAATTTCTGCAGATTTCTCAGGTGCACATTTTCCCTGCAAATTTCCAGTTCTACCACATCCCAAAGGTGTTCTAGTGGATTCAGATCTGGTTGCTTTTTTCCAGTCTTCACCTGTCCAGTTTTGGAGATCTTATTCCCACTGGCAGAGAGGGTGGCTCTGAGGCTAGGGATCTACACTGGCAATTGGAAGGTTGTTGGTTCAAATCCTGTAAATGCCAGAAGTGATTCCACTCCATTGGGCCCTTGAGCAAGGCCCTTAACCTACAATTGCTCCATCCTGGGTATGGCATTAACCTGCATCCAGTCCTGCAAGTACGATGTCCATCCTGCAGGGAAAACTTGGGGATTAGTGGCAGAATTTCCACTTCAGCCACCATAAAATACATCACACTGTTCCATTCCATCTGAACTAGTGTGGTGCTGAGATGTCACCCGTTGCATGGCTGCACTTGGGCCCTAATCTGGAATCGTGAGGTGGTTTGTCATGTGTTGGGTGTGGCAATGCGCTATATCAGGGCACACTCCTAACCTTTCTCTCTCTGTCTCTGTGCTCACTGCAGACTCAGCTTTCTGTTTGCCGTTGGCAGGAGTGGAACTCAACATGGTCTTCTGCTGTTGCAGCCCATCTGGCTCAAGGTCTGATGTTTTGTGCATTCTGAGATGCTTTTCTGCTCACCACAGTCGTACAGAGTGGTTATCTGGGTTACTGTGGCCACTCTGTTAGATGAAAACAGTCTGGCCATTCTCCTCTGAACACTGTCATCAAAAAGGTATTTCTATTCATAGACCTGCCATGCACTGGATGCTTTTGGTTTTTCTCATCGTTCTGAGTAAACTCTACAGATGGTGGTGTGTGAGAATCCCAGAAGATCCCCAGTTACCAAAATACTCAAATCAGTCCATCTGGCAACAACAATCATACCACAGTGGTAATCACTGAGATCACATATTTTGCTCTGCACTGGTTTTTGATGTGAACATTAACTGAAGTTCCTGACCTGTATCCACATGACTTTAGGCACTGCGCTGCAATCGCATGATTGACTAATTAGATCATTGCATGTTTAAACAGGCGTACAGGTGTTCCTAATTATTTTCTCGGTGAGTTTATACATGAATAATGCAGTTTGAAAAATTCAAATTAAATTCAGTATTACAATTTTTTCAATTATTTTTGAATTTTTGCACAGGATCTTTTAGATGGCCAAAGTGTTGTTTACCATATGGCCATTACCAAACCCAAGAATTACAATGCAGAGACAGGTTTGTGTAATTAAATAACATTTTTTTAAGATGAATGGGAGATGTAATACCTGGAAAAAATGGAGCACAGAGAAGACCGATATTGACCGGGTCAGAATATTTCTCACAGTCAGTATATGACAGCTATTCCTTCCCTTTATTATTAGCACTTAAATGCCTTTGTTGTTTTGAAATATTGCCTATAGGTTTTACTATACTGTGTATATATCCTTTATATATGTTTTAATGTTATTTAATATGTTTTAATGAAATATTGTTAATGACTTTGAAGAGCACTTACTATGACAGGTGCTACATACAATAAAGATATGACAGATGGATATGACCCACGGCTATCATGGAGTTGGAGAGCCACCTAATCTCTGTCTTTTTCCCTGCCTATTTTTCAAAATGGTGACTTGGCATTGCTGCATACAATATAAACCTATTTATGAAGCAATGAAAATGTGATTTTCCTCTGTTCTTAAAATTGTCCTCATTAAAAGATGTGTATCACTAAATTAATGGTTTTGAATTAGGCAGATACTGAAGAGGAAAAAAACTTGGGGCACAAACTGAGTCACAAATCAAGAATAACTGATGTAAAAAAATGAAGCAAAAGAAGAACATTGGCACTTCTTGCCAATGTAAGATTATGCTATTTCATTGATAGTTCTAAACTAAAGGATATTTTCTGGTATTATAATTTTTATTCATTTTAATTTTAGGAATAAATTAGACACAAAAAATAATACAGTTTGATATATGCATATATATATGTGGCATTCATCACGTGCAAAATACTCAAATAGGTTGCTTGCCATGGAATGTGGGCTTTAATAATTATAATAATTCCAGAATCCTTACAATGATTGTCAAGTAAAAGGAAAAACGACAGAACATGTAGCTTCTCTAGAGCTTGTTTAGAATAGAGCTTCTTAATATCAGATAATAAATGAAGAAATAAATTAAGGCGTTTTTTTTTTTTTTTTTTTTTTGCAACTGACGGAAAATGCAGATAGAGGTTTGTATTCTTCCTTTCCGACACTAGATGGCGACAATTCAAGAAACCCGATCCGCTCGGTACACCACAACTCGCAGCCTTAGTTTGCAGCAGTTGCACAGCAGGCAGTGGAGCTGATCACTTGAAGGGCATCAAATGATACACGAAGCGAGCTTGCAGTGGGTCCTCTTGACTTTAGTGGAGAGCAGCAGCAGTCTGTCATCTCATCAAGGAGACTGCATTATTTGAAGAAGAAGAAAAAAAATGGCAGACAAATCTAATTCATTTTCAAATAACAAAGACGAGAAATCGGATGGAAACAATGTATTTCAAAGGCAGGATTCAATACAGAAGAACAACATGGGAAGCCAGAACATAAAGGACCATGCCAATTCTGTGGGCTTTAAAATGGATCGGGAGGAAGCCATGGTTGGGTTTGATGATTTGGACGGGTCGTCGAGGCAGTATGGTTTTATGCAAAGACAATTCGGGGCAATGTTACAGCCCGGGGTTAATAAGTTCTCTCTACGTATGTTCGGAAGCCAGAAAGCAGTGGAAAAAGAGCAAGAACGTGTCCAAACTGCGGGATACTGGATTATACACCCCTATAGCGATTTTAGGTAAGGAGGAGAAAGTCACCTTCCACACCGCGTGCCACCGCTTTTAACCTTCCAATCGGGCATTGGTGTTCTAATTGATGCAGTCTTGTATTGTTGACATCTGTCGTTAATGAAACATTTAAATCTGATTATATTTAAGGCGTTCTCCCGAATCTTTATAAACAATATACCACCCTTGAGGGTTTTTTGGTGAAAATCATTGATGTATTCAATAGAGACAACATATTTGCAAACCAGAATCAAAATCCGTTTATACGTGTATATTTACAAGCGCCTGTTACTGTTTTTTTTAATACCACCAATACAATGCAATCAAATATTTAAATCGTTGCGCTCGATTTTGACATTTATATACCTGTCAACATGATAGTTGAAGTGGGAAGGGTGACATCTTGAATATTTAGATTTTCTCGCCTTTCGTGCCTGCTCTATAGAGATCATGTACGGTATAATAGTGATATAGCACATAGTTTTCGCTTGTACCTCTGCGCGAGGTGGCACAAGCGCGCCTTGCTAGTACTTGCAGCGAGGCATTACAGCATTGGGTTCAACTTTTATTTACTGAAAAGGAGGTTCAGCAAGGCGCATTTTTAAAGATGTACTACCTGCTGTGCATTTTCTTTAGAATGCACCAAATAATGTGAATTATATGTATGTGTGAGAAATGATGTCTTGCTTTTAATTAATATACTGTATATGACGTATGTGGTATCTATATATCACACATTTTGGCCATGCGGAAAGATGCAAAGGATACAAAATATTTTATATGTCTATTTCCATAACTTGTAATTGTGTTTACTGCGGTGGGTTGGCACCCTGCCCAGGATTGTTTCCTGCCTTGTGCCCTGTGTTGGCTGGGATTGGCTCCAGCAGACCCCCGTGACCCTGTGTTTGGATTCAGCGGGTTGGAAAATGGATGGATGGATGGATGTAATTGTGTTTAACTATTCTGTGAATTACGTTAGGCATCCGATTCTTCCTTTTACAGTTAAGCATACCTTAAACCACGCAACGATGATGCTTTTAAACAAACTATAATGACAGACAAATATAGATGAGCTGTTAATCAATCGACATAAAGACAGATAGATAGATAGATAGATAGATAGATAGATAGATAGATAGATAGATAGATAGATAGATAGATAGATAGATAGATAGATAGATAGATAGATAGATAGATAGTCACTTGTGCAATACCCTAATGTTGAATGTAATACATTTCAAAGGCACACTGCGTTTGGTTGTGCTTCACACATGACAATGATAATATAGGATGGCACTCATTTATGCTGTTTAAATACATGTAGTGGAGGAAGGACATTTAGGGAACTATCCATCTCTCCCACTTTTTAGGTAAATTGTCTCCAGTTAAGTTAATATTAAGAACGTTTTTAAACTTTCGAAGTGCTGTACAGCCGTCTAATATCAACGCGCTGCGGAATGAAAGACCATCAAGTACAATACTATTGCTGCATGTAGGTTTACGACAAGTTTATGCGGACTGTGCGTGTTTTTTCTCTTTTTGCGCTTATTGAGACTTGGTTACTTACAATATTGCATATCATTTCATCTCGATCATGCAGATGTCAAACGTTTCTGTCCGCATATTCTGAAATTTACCGTAATGAGCTGTCCTCGGTGCTGAAAACGCATTACCCACCCCAAAATGCGTGCTTAATTTCAGTTTTCGCATTGGTCTCACGACTATAAAACTCAATGACCTTGTAGTTATTTAAAGTTCAAGGAAAGGCTATAACCTTTCTTACGAAGTGAAATTTTAAAGGGTACTTAAAGGTTAAGCTT
This sequence comes from Erpetoichthys calabaricus, assembly GCF_900747795.2. Taxonomy (NCBI): domain Eukaryota; kingdom Metazoa; phylum Chordata; class Cladistia; order Polypteriformes; family Polypteridae; genus Erpetoichthys; species Erpetoichthys calabaricus. The sequence continues at coordinate 213,294,751 of NC_041398.2, read as the reverse complement.
TTTAAATGCGTTTCTGACGCCCCTTTGCGACGTTATAAGTGGATATGCTGATAGTCGCTGTACAGACAGTCCACCGATAAGCTTTATACGATTAACACATAATAGATCCGATCTCCGTGAACCCATTGACACCAGGATTTAAACCGAAGGTGAACTGGGATTAGTGGAAGGCTGTCCAGCAGCATTCTAAATTAGATTACATGTTGCTTTATAAATGAAAGCACACAGGCACAATTACATAACAATTCGACCAGCTTCTATTAGAAACGTAAACTTATTGGAAAAAAAACATCGAGCGCCTTTTTTCTTTGAACTAATTTAGTTTAGTACTAATAGGTTACTCTTAATTATTAAGTAGCGTTATTGCGACGTGCTTTAATGCTTTTTATTAAAATCCACGTGAACCACAAGACGTTTTGAAGTTTGTACTCTAAAACAATTTAGTATATCGCAATATGTTGCTAATAAATATTAAGAACGAAACAGCAACATTCTGAAAAATGCGTCCCTTTAAGCATACTTAATTGTACCGATGATACGGTGTTTTAAGCCAGGAAAAATGTTGACCTCTGATTATCATAAATAAAATAGGTGTCTCTTTAATACCATATGTTAATTTAACATCCCGTAACCACATATTTGTTTATTTTCTTTATCATAAAAAATGAAGACTAAAAATAACTGTTTCCCTTTTAAAGTGATGATGTAACATAACCGCCATGAAACCGCAGTACCCTAAACATCTGAAAGTACTCCTGTGAAAAGTGCCAGATGCTCGTGTTAAGACCTGCAGATAATGAATCGCGTGTGGTGCTCGAATAATTAACACGAATGGCATCAGGGAATGTGTCAGTTGTCTTCTTTAAACTTTGCTGTAATATTTGTAACAAGCAATCTTCTGCTTTGATTAGATGTTAATCAATATGCAGGCTGACTTTCTGCTGGAGGAATATGGTGGTGCTGGGGCTACTATAATATTAAACACTCGAAAGTGTAAAGTGTCAGTAATTAAATTAGTATTTGAATTTTACAGCTCAGCTTTTACAATTAGACGATACAGTAGATGGATGCACAAGAAAGCAGCTAAATAAACAGACAACGGAGACAATAAATACAGATTTTTTCTAATATCCTGTAACTATTATAATTTGTATAAGTTTAATTCTCCTTAAAGTCATAAACTTTTGCCAACATACTTTTTTAGATGCGTTTTTGTATTTAGTATCTAGGTGTGTGTTACTACAATGTATTGTCTTTCTGAGATAATAGCTTTTTAAAGCCATTTTACAGGTTCAAATATTTGCAATTGTTCTACTTTCCCCTTATAAAATGGTTTGTTTTATATTATTAAAACACTGATCACATTTCCATAAATAAAATATGTTCTTATATTTTTTGTATATTTCCTGTTTGTGAGACAGATAGGAGATGAGTAAAGGTGTGTGGTGCTGCAATAACCTGTAAAAAAGTACTGTGAAAAAATATGAGTGCAATTTCAATTACTGTTGGAATTTTCAGCCAATAGCCATGGATGGTATCAGCCCTCCAATGTAATGCAAGAGAGACAGAACAGCCCTGCTGCTTATCTTCCAATGCACCGTATGCAGTTTATTCAAACAAAATTTCTGTAACCATTATGCTGACTCAATGAATATATTTACCAAGAAAAAAAAAACTGTTCATTGCCATTCTTATAATGAGAAACATAATGAGAAAAATAAAATTAGTAAAATTGTGGACAAGTGGATATTAGCTGTTGTCTGACGTCTTTACAGCAATGAAAACAAACTAAACCACTTGCTAAGTTTAGCCTCAGTGTAACATTTTGCTACACAAAATAAATACTGAATGGCTATGCTTCTACATATGTTAATGCCATAAGGATCGAGTAATATTAGCATTTCTAAACTTCTAAAAACCAAAACCCACACAAAAACGTTCCCATTTTTGAAATAAATCCACATTTCATGATACCCTGCTTGGGTTGGTTGTTGTCTTGATGCTGACCTAACCTTGGATTAATTAAGATCCGTACCTTAGTGGATGGACTTTTCCTTGAATCTTTAATCACATTAAAAAGCTGTGTAATTATAACTTTAAATTCCAAATTGAACTATCTGTTGATATTGCACAATTCAAATCCATAACAGACAATACACCAATGAAGTATAACAGCAATTGAATACTGGAGAAATCGCAAAGAAAAAAAAATAGTTTTTCTGCACATTGCTCAGAATTAATAATCATGCCATTGGGAATACAATACAGTACAGAAAAAGCTCCAGTGGTTTTGAATTTCTGTCAGGATTCTTAACTGTGCCTATTTTAGTTCCTGCATGTAGCAGCTTATCTGTGTTTTAGTCTTCATACAAGCTCAGTCAAGCTGTAACTCTCACACCAACACTTTTTTCCGTCACCTTTAACCTGGACCTAGCATGGCTGACGTTAGAGAGAGTACTTTACTATCTGAAGGCTTACTTTAAGATGCCATTTACAGAGTTCATTCTGGGGGATTTGTTCTGTAATTAAGATATTGTTGCCTTTGAATTTCTAAAACTCGGGGCTTTTAAAATCATGGTGTACAAAGAAATAGAGAGCTGTTACATTTAGCCTCATAAGCAGTGGTTAAAAATAAAAATAATGTTACTTATCTAGAATTAGTTCCACAAATAGAAAGACCATTATTGATAAATGAATCATTAATGTATATACGGTATGTATAGATATACAATAAATAATAATGGGGGCTGAGGGAGTGATTATATTTATCCATTTTCCTATCCTTCCTCTTAAAGTCTGTCGCATTTAATATTGGGCACTTTTCTATTATCACTTGACGGACTATATGAAGCCAGGAAAGAAATCAGCCTTCTTCGTTTCATTTGTGATCATTTAAAAAAAAAATCTAAATCAATCCATGTTTAATAGCATTTATAATTTTAAGGAACATTATTCTGTTTAATAGTGAATTGCAAGACTTTTATCCGGTGTAATTTGAATCCGAAAAACAGATATTTTTGTTTATGTTTTACATAATAACAAAAATTCATTTCAGTTGTTCATAAGTTCACATAAGCAAAGACATATTTTCACTTGTTTCACTGTATAAACACTACATGGAAAAAATGTAAATACACGTATGATTTGCTCCGTTGTAAGGTATCCACGGCTCACTCTTCTGGCCCATGTAGTCCCATGTCATCTGTGAATTTTACCTCATCTTGTGTGTGTCCTTGCTGATAACCCATCCTGGCAATATGATCCGTAGAAGGTGTTTGTTGTCTGTAGCAGCTAACTGGGGCAGGTACAGTCAACTGCTTTATTTACCTGTGGCTCTTTTCAAAACTTCCTTGCTTGCATTCCTCCTACAGGTGCTTACTTAAAGAGGCAAACATGTACAACACCTCGCTTCACCAGAGATTTTCAGAACTAATAATTACCATGTGTCACTTGCACTTAGCAATTACAGCACCAATTGAATTTATGCTCAAATAATGACATAGTGCGCCTACATGCATTTCCTTCTGTATTCTCATATAATATTTACTATACTACTGTGTACAGCTAGCATAGTTTGGTAAGTTTATATGCCAGGTGGCACAGTGGCACCATGGTTAGCACTTAGGCCAATGTCATAGGTTCAAATCCCACATACAGTTGTTGTCTGTGTGGAGTTTACATATCCTCCTTGTATCTGCATGGGATTTACACTGCATGTTCTGATTTTTTTTTCACCCATTCCTAAAGATATGAATGAAAGGTTAATTTTGTGATTCTTCAGCTCTGATGGTCTAATTTACCTTAGCAATGTGTTAATATGAGTATGAGTTTATATACAGTATAAGTAGGTCCTATTCAGGTTTGATTCCTGTTCCTCAAAAGGGTTCCAGTTCAGTGATCATGAATTGGATTTACTGGGTTGGACAATGGTGAGTCTATCCATTTTTGAATCTTTTGGACTTGACTGGATTTCTGCATGACTTATATATAAAAGTGTGATCTGAACTAAGCCATAATAATAGACAAACCCGGTCTGCTTAAATTAATAACATACTGAGAACTTCTTCTTGTTACTTCTAAACACATCATTTAAACCCTAAAGGACCAATCTGTAAAATGAATGTGAGCTCTTTTATTAAGTAACTGAGAGACATTCGCAAAGAGAGCAAGAATAATTTCCATGTAGCTGCTATTCAGACCTGTACAACAGTTGGGAGTCATTTTAGATCATTCTGTCTACAAAACTGTTTCAGTTCTTTGATAATTCCACGATTCCTCACATGAATAGCTTGCTTCAGGTCATACCACAGCATCCCAGTTTGGCTCCAGACTAGAGTTTGCCTTGGTAATTCCAGAGCAATGATTTTCTTCTGTCTAAGCCGTGCTTTTGCTGATTTTTTCTCCTGTAATTCTGTTCAATGTCTTCTTGCATCACACACTTTGATAAAGCTTTCCATGACAGACTGCTACTCTGACATTTGCCTGTAAAATGTCTCAATAAAATTTTGAATTAATTGTCTTCTCTATGAAGATACTGTCCAGACCCTGAGGCAGCAAAGCAGCCTCAAATCCATAATGCTCCCTCTATCATGCTTCTTGATTGGAATGAAGATTTGGTGTTGGTAAGTGGTGCTTTTCTCTTTCCAAAAAAAGCGGTGTATGATTCTGCCAACAATGTAACATTTTTTTCTCATCCACCCATGGAACAGTATCCAAAATGTATTATGTATAATGTTATTTTAGCAGGCCTGGCAAAAATATTTTAGGACCAGGAAGTAAGATGTAGTCAGAAGGCAAAAATAAGCCAAACACGAGAGATCAAGAAATCATGAATTAAAACTGAGATGAGAAGTAAAAATTAAAGTTAAAACATAGCCAGCGAAAGGTTTGCAACAAGAAAAGATTATTGAGTATTTAGTTTAGGGAATAACATACGTACGTTCAACAAAAAGAATTTTGTATTTTCAAACTTGGACGAGGAGGTCCTCAAAAACAGGGCCTTTTAACTCATCAGGTTGTAATCAGGAGGCCACGACCTTTGAGGAGATGACCCTAATAATGTAGATACTGACCTAATGACAAGAAAAACAAACAGCAACATGTCTAAAAAAACAATATGGTGGTGATAATGCCACAAAAAGTGAGCGATGAATCAATGATCTCACCTTAAAATTAGATTTCTCACTTGTGAAAAATGTAAAACCAGTGTAAGAATGTACCTTTCAATACCTAAACAAACATTAAACATTTTTAAAAACCTAATTCATGACACAGGGAGTTTTGGCATTCAGTGCTTTCTTTTGTAGAGCAGTGATTTCCTTCCATGATTTGCTAGGAACACCACTTTTGTTCAGTGTTGTTCTTATAGTGGACACATGAACAAAGGTTTTGCAAGGTTAAAATATCACTGAGGTCCTTTGATGTTAACTTGGCCTTCTTTTTACTTCTGCCATTACACAATTTGCTCTTACCATACTAACCTTCCTCCATTTGTAGACAATATGACTTACAGTAGGCTGATGAGCACCTTGACCATTAGAAAAACCTCTGTACTCTTGCAGCTTTACACTTTTCTACAATTTTTCTTTTACAGTTGTCTGATACTTCTAACCCTAACCAAACTCTGTGTACCTTTTTTACAGGGCAGGGCACCCTCACCTTCAATCTGATTTCATTGATTGGAACACCTCCACAGATCAATTAGATAGATAGATAGATAGATAGATAGATAGATAGATAGATAGATAGATAGATAGATAGATAGATAGATAGATAGATAGATAGATAGATAGATAGATAGATAGATAGATACTTTATTAATCCCAAGGGGAAATTCACATACTCCAGCAGCAGCATACTGATACAAAAAACAATATTAAATTAAAGATTGATAACAATGCAGGTAAGAACAGACAATAACTTTGTATAATGTTAACGTTTACACCCCTGGGTGGAATTGAAGCGTCGCATAGTTTGGGGGAGGAACGATCGTCTCACTCTGTCAGTGGAGCAGGACGGTGACAGCAGTCTGTCGCTGAAGCTGCTCTTCTGTCTGGAGATGACACTGTTTAGTGGATGCAGTGGACTCTCTATAATTGACAGGAGCCTGCTAAGCGCCCGTCGCTCTACCACAGATGTCAAGCTGTCCAGCTCCATGCCAACAATAGAGCCTGCCTTCCTCACCAGTTTGTCCCCAGCACACCACCGCGTAGAAGAGGGCGCTCGCCACAACCGTCTGATAGAACATCTGCAGCATCTTATTGCAGATGTTGAAGGATGCCAGTCTTCTAAGGAAGTATAACCGGCTCTGTCCTTTCTTACACAGAGCATCAGTATTAGTATTATTATTATTAGTATCAGTATTAATTACCTCTGGAGAATTCATTAGCTTATATGTTCAAATAATTTTAAAACCTAGACTGTGAAAGTTTAAATGGTTTATTCAGTATGGACATGTAGAAGAACAATTGTTTGACCTTAGTTTAATCAGATTGTATTTGTCTATTATTGTGAATTAGTTGAAGATTAATTCACATTTTTATAAGTAATTTAAAGCACTACCACGACATATTCCTTCTTACCCCCCTATTCTTGACTGCACTACCTTCCTGCCATTCATCCCTTTGCACCATCTGTCTCTCCAGTTCCCAACTCGTTTAGATACCACCAGGTTGAGACGTTTAAACATTTCTCAAGGTTTAATTCCATGACTATACCTATAATTTTGTTTGGTGTCATTATAATTCTACAAAGCTATTGGTACTAGTAGGACATGGTGATTTTTTACAGCCCAAGAAACACCTAAAAACACAAACTCTTTCTAAGCTTAAAGGCAATTAGAACTTTTTTTACACTACCTATCTTCTGTAATCCTTCTTTTCTGACATGGGGCTCCTTTAAGGGACAAGGCTGGTTTTCTATCTGCTGCCTATACATATTTCTCTCTCTTGCTCTGGTTTTCTATCAGTCTTCCTCTAATCTTAGTCCCTTTAGATAATTCCATATCAGAGCACCTTTTGTTTCAGAGGGTATCATCTCCCTGCAGTACCTACCAACCCACACTTGCTTGTAGAGTGGGTCTCTAATTTCCATTATGAACTGTTCTCTCATTAAATTTGCCTTTTTCCTTCACTTCATTTCCAGCCACTTCATCCCAGAAATGAAATATCTAAAGTGTAAAATGTTTGGACTGTATAAAATTCAAGTGTGTACGGATACTTGGTTTGCCAGTTTGAAAGCTGGAGCATTTTTGGATGATAAATTAGACTGGACTGCCAATACTGATGCGCTGTGCAAGAAAGGACAAAGCCGGTTATACTTCCTTAGAAGGCTGGCTTCCTTCAACATCTGCAATAAGATGCTGCAGATGTTCTATCAGACAGTTGTGGCGAGCGCCCTCTTCTACGCAGTGGTGTGCTGGGGAGGCAGCATTAAGAGGAAAGACGCCTCACGCCTGGACAAACTGGTGAGGAAGGCAGGCTCTATTGTTGGCATGGAGCTGGACAGTTTAACATCTGTGGCAGAGTGAAGGGCGCTCAGCAGGCTCCTATCAATTATGGAGAATCCACTGCATCCACTAAATAATGTCATCTCCAGACAGAAGAGCAGCTTCAGCGACAGACTGCTGTCACTGTCCTGCTCCACAGACAGACTGAGGAGATCGTTCCTCCCCCAAACTATGCGACTCTTTAATTCCACCAGGGGGGGTAAACGTTAATATTTAACATTATACATAGTTATTGTCTGTTTTTTTCACCTGTATTATTATCATTTTTTAATTTAATATTATTTATTGTATCAGTATGCTGCTGCTGAAGAATGTGAATTTCCCATTGGGATTAATAAAGTATCTATCTATCTATCTATCTATCTATCTATCTATCTATCTATCTATCTATCTATCTATCTATCTATCTATCTATCTATCTATCTATCTATCTATCTATCTATCTATCTATCTATCATTTTTGAATTTTCTAATCTCTTCATCACAGAGTTTGTTATCACAAGTTTGTTCATTAGATTAATTTATTATAGATAGATAGATAGATAGATAGATAGATAGATAGATAGATAGATAGATAGATAGATAGATAGATATTGATCCATAAGTATGACTTTCATTGTGCTCTCTACATCTGAAATATAATTTGAACATAAAATTGAAGAGAAATTCACTTGCTCCAGCAGTTGAAGACCAGCATTATACATACTTCAAAAAAGTTATTAACAAAGTGCAAACTATTATATACAATAGGTGTAAAACTTATTATATGCACAGCTAGCAATAATAATATAAAACGTAAAGAAATATTGTCTCTGTGCCAATGTGTTTACTATAATTGTCTAGGATGAAGAAAGGCACAATGAGAGTAGGCATTATATAATCTGAAGAGCTCTGGGCCGTAGTGGAATGAGCTGGTGACCAAAGGCGCTTCAGGACATCCATCGTGTCATGGAGAGGACTGCCAGCATTAGTCATAATGGCCTCTAGTTTTGCCATTATCCTCTTTGATGTCACTGATTCCAGTGAGTCAAGGGTCAGCCCTTCTGATCAGTTTATTCAGGCCTTTGGCATTTCTCAGAGTTGGTGTTAATCCCCTTAGCACCCACCATATCTAAACTCCTGTTATGTTATATTTAGACAATGTCTAGACATGATCAGAAGCTGTTACAGTATATTTATTTTCCTTTGAATGAAATATATTCAATTCTCTAATGGCCCAATCAAACCTCAAGTAGAGGTCTATAAATAGATTAATATACAAGGAAATGTATTTTTTGGGCAAAAAATATAATATGCTGTCAGATTTTCACTAGATCTCATAAAGAGCTTAGCTTGCTAACTAAGTAAATATGGTCATTTTTTAACTAATTTGAAATTTGTTGAAACAAATTTTTTATTTCTAGTGTCAAATAACCTAACATTATTAAATATTAATTTTTAATTCTGAACATCCTGTGATCATTCCATTAAAATTGTTTTTCAGATTCAGTTGTCATTTCAGAAACCATAACTATTCTGGGGAAAAAAGAATATTTAATGATGAATATGATTTACTGAAAAATGTGCTACAAATGTAGAAAAAAACAGTTTAAAATTAGTAACAAGGAAAAGATTTTAACAGAGCATAAAGACATTAATAAAGCATGAAATCCCAACCATATAAGTTGCTGGTAAATTTTAAAATGAAATGTAAAAGTATACATTTGCTTGATGTAAAGTATGACTGTATATTTCAGTTAACATGGGCATGGCCTTTAGAACAGCACAAGGTACCAAAGCTGTGGAAACATCCATCCGTTTTCTAAACTCACTTGTCCAGATCAAGGCCACTGGGCAAGCTGGAGCCTATCCCACCATGCAACAGCCACAAAGCAAGAACAGTCCTTGGACTGGGCACCAGCCTATAGCATGGTCAATACACACACACACACACACACACATCGGGACCAATTTATCATTGCAGCCTGCATGTCTTTGGGCTGAGGAAGGAAACCCATGGGACATTAACCCAGACTCCTTTTTTCACAGCGGCAGCACTACCACTAAGCCGCCAGCTGTCCATTGTAGAAACAGATTACAGCAGCTCTTATAATTAAAACAAATACCCCAAAATCTTAAGTAACTTCAGAATATGTTACTGTTAATGAAATCATTTGAAAAATGTAGAAATAAGGAGCTGATAGAAAAGAAAAAAGAAAGTGGAGGTTTATTAGATCCATTGCAATCTCCCTACCAGATTAACAGGGGGACAGAGGATGCTTCTTCTGTTACATAACCACTTACTGCGTCACGACTCCTGTCTGTAGACTTCTCATCAGCTTTTTAATTCCATTCCAGCTCTACTTTCTTTCAAGGAAGCTTATTAAAAGTTTTAATGCTGACTTACCTTGAGAGGGTTGCTGATTGACGTTTTAAGAGACAAGACTCACAAGGTTAGTTTCTAACATGCTGTTCTTTCTACAGCGATTTGCCCATTTACCTCTTTTGAACGTTCTATATACCAATGAATATCTCAATAAATTTAAAAATAGATTAATCCTTTAGCCTACATAATAGAATGTCATGAGCCATGGCTCAGTTGACTATTGTGATTAACTTTTTTTCTACAACGTAATATTACAAAACCTAAAGACTTTTCAATTAATTTCAGAAGATACACCGTTTGCTTACAAGAATCATCAAAGACTAGACAGTCAGAACTGTTTAAAGTTAAATCCTAAGACAATCATGAACTCAAAACTGAATTTTAATAAAAACATATAATGAATGTGAAAGTTTATGTAACTTAAATACCTGCATTATCCCAGTTTTTAATTAATCTTGCAGTGAGTCTGCACAAACATGGTTTGAAACTCCTACTTTTGGAAAAAAAATTATATAAATCAAATTATAAAATGATGCAATAGAGGTGAGGGAATGATAGGGAACAGATTTTAAGTTCAAATTTCAGAAAAGGAATGGAATTTAACTATTCATGATATGCATTTTATGTCAATATTCATCAAGCATGTTATAATTCAATAAAACAATTGTTTACCATTGGCATATATCCTCAGTAAAACTGTCTAAAATGTAGCCTATTGCTAAGCCTCATCGTTTGATCTACACTCAGATCATATTGGGCAAACATTTTATCCATATCTTTTGGACAGCCATGGATTTAAAAATCAAATCTAACACTTTAGTCTCAGTATTTATGGATAGAAGTGCGATATGAACAACTGGACCGCTGCTTTTATGCAGAATTATTTTGCTAAGTCCATGGTCCACCTTCTTTAACTCAGTGAAAAAGTGATATTCCGTATTATCCCAAATTGGAAAAAATCAAACTCTGTTTATGAGGTTATGCTCAAACTTTTTTCACATTTTGGTAAGAACTCATCAATGTAATTCAGAAGTTAGCATTTGAAGATTGAAGATATGAAGATTGCACAGTTTGCATGGTGGCAACTGCTGGTGGTTAACCATGAACCCACAATGTCTGGATTACAAAGGCCCTCAAAAGCAGTTTCTGTAAAGTGATATCAAAAGAAGAACTTTCATTCTCAGCCACGTAGAGACTGCCTGTAAGCCCTCAAGGAAAGAGCTTCCTGGCTTCCTCTCACTCAGATTCCACATTTCTGCACAGCACCCATCCACAATGCATTTCTTGCTGACTGCGCCAAGTGTTTTGTAGTGGTATCACACCACGATTCATTCCAGTTCTCACATTTTGCACCATACTAACTTCTGGTGGTCAGCTGCAACCCCACAATATCTGGATTACAAAAGCTTTCACAAGCAGTTTCTCTAAAGCAATAGCAATGGAAGAACTTCCATTCTCAACTGCACAGAGACAGTCTGAAAGCACTGCAGGAGAAGGAGGGCTTCTTGGTGATGTCAGTTGAGTTCTCTCTCTCAGTGAGCCTCTGCCTTGCTGTACAGTATCACTACTGCATTACGTGAAGAACCATTATAGAAGGGACCCTCTTGCCAAATTGCTCTCAGTTGAATTGGATTTGAGAACTGAGTTACACTTGGTATTTTGTTTTCATTTGGTTCGGTTGTGTTTTGTTTTTGTGCTTTGTTTCTTAAGTAAAGTGAAATGAAATAATATTGAGCAAAAAATGAAAACATTATGATATTAAAACCTATCATACATATTCAATTAATAAGAATTGCAGAAAGTGTAGTGTGTCCCATCTTTACCCAAGATGCCTAGGATAAAAAGCAACCAGTTAAAATGGTCCTTCATCCCAGTTGCTGTTACTCTTCTAAATATGTTTTATCATCACAAACACCTATAGACATAATTTAGGCCCAATACTATACATTTCTGACAATCATTTGTTGAGTTGTAATAATTTGATAAACTTATTATGTTCACTATTGTATATTACTTATTTGTACAACGAATTGTTAGATGGCTGATTTCCTGCTTGCTCTGTTCTTGATATGTATTGGTTTCACTGTAAAACCCTTCTGACAAACCAAATTTTTCCCTTGGGTTAATACAATTTAAAATGAATTGAGATCACTGTGGCAGGCAGTCGTATGTTGGAAACTGCATGGAATAAATTTCTGTGTTACTCTCAATGTAATTTATTCAGCCCAAAAGGTACTACAGCATAAAGAGTACAGAAATTTTGTAACAGAATTTTAGAACAATAAGTCAAAAGTGTATCTGCAATGTATTGGCTAAGAGTGACAAAACAGCATTAGCAAGCTTGTGTGTGCATTACTTTTCTGAGAGCTAATCTTCATTTATATGTGAACCATATACACAGGCTCCCTCACGTACAACTGTGCCTTCAGCATGGTACAGGAACTCGGTTACTCAAATCTACTGTATCTTGTCAATAACTCTGTGCCCTTGACAAATTTAGTCTAAGAAAAGAGCCATCCAAATTGTGATCCAAAAAAATGTCTATCACAATGTTTCAAAAATCAATAAGAATAAGCTCACTGCAGAGCAAGAACTATAACAAATTGTACAGATCAACAGAGTGACTTAAGGTTATCATATAACCCATTCAGCCTGGCTGAATCCATTTCAGAACATTGAAAATGACAGTTTTTATAAAGTCAGTATAGTTCTCCTTAACAAGCAACAATGACCATGAAAGGGAAATTGTTACTCTCTTACTCTGGAATTCCACTTGCAGAAATAGCCTCCTGGTTGGTGCCAAACAATTGAAATATGTGCAAGTTTCATTTTAAAAAATGAAAACTCTGCAAATCTGCATTTAATTAGTATTCAGCTATCTTAGAGAGACCAGGAGTCTGTTACTCAAAATGATACCACCTACTGACTTGGTAATCCTGCTGTGTAACTGCACAATGTTAATGACAGAGACACACATGAAGAACAATCTGACTGATCCCATTATAACAGCTGAACTGATATATTAATACTGGATTTATGTGCTTTTTAAGAGATTGCTTATAACCAACTTCAAGTAAATGTACCAAGAACAGAAAATAATAAGAGGATATTAACATGTAGTACAATTAAGACTGAAGTCAGGAAGCATTGTTCCCATAAAAAGTTGTGGAAATCTAGAAAAAAATACAGAGTCATATAGTTGAAACATAAACATTGATATCTTTTAAAAGGTATCTGGTGTTGTCTGAAGGAAACTTGAAAATGGCAAAAATTGTTTGGGATTCCTCCTAAATAGTCCATAAAAGTAGTCCAGGACTCTTACTAGCCAGCCCAGAGGGGCTCATTCCAGTACAGCTGGTCTCACAACTGCTGTCTGCTGACTTCTAGCCTAGGAGGCCCTCAAAAATGGGGAAAATAACTTTTAAAGTTCAGTTTAGTTCTTAAGAGAACTTGGTTTAAAATCTCCAAATCTTGCCAAAAGACAACAAAGTTTCATTGTTAAAAGACAGCAGTTTATTAACGGAGAAAAACAATGAATAAAAAATGCCTGAAAGACAATCCTCAAGCAAACAAGTTCCAAACTCTATCCAAAAAAAAAAAAGAATCCAATAAACAGAACAAAAATGATCAAAAAGTCAACAAAAACCAAATACAGAAAATTATTCCTTTACACCTTCCATGAACTTCATGAGCAACTGCCTGAGCTCTCATTTCTCGACCTTAAATAGCCAGGGAAAAGGTTTGCGAGATGTGAGGTCAAGGGAATCACCCATCAAGAACATATGTAAAGGGAGAGTACAAATTTTTTAAAAAACTGTTAACAAAATCAATGGCAACAATATGAAATATGAACAATAATAATGAATACTAACAAAATTAATCATAAAACATAAAATTCACATGAATTTGGATTGTTATATAATATCTGGTCAGAATATTAGAACAGCTGCTAGCTAAAGAAACGAGCTTGACATACTGAATTGTCAACTAAATGTCATAGATGGCTTTGTATGTTGGTTGAAAAAAACAGATGTCTCACGTGTCTAGCACTGCTTCTCTCAGAATATCTCAAATAGTTATATTCTGACATTTGTTATTAAATCCCATATATGAACCTTCTTGAAACTCAAACAAAAACACAGCCAAACATGATAACTTACTTGAGTTTTACAAATACATTTAATCTTTCGTGTGCTGTAAAGTAAATAACATCCATCCCCTTTTTTACATCCACAACCTAAGCCCCGAGGATTCGACATATGGACACTGGCTGCTATGTTACCCAATCACACTTTTTCAACATATGTACAGCAATTAACTCGAATTAAAAGTAAACTGAATACTTTATAGGTTTCTGTTACTGGATTGTATGCAGTGCATTCTTTTCTGCTTGGCTGTGTGATAGAGCCCTGCTGCACCAGTACGTTGACTTCTTGTCTTACACCCAGTGCTGCTGGGATAATCATAATGCAGGTATTTTTACTTCAATAAAATAAGTATTGTGTTAGATTATTCATTCATTTAAAAGGTAATCAAACAAAATAACACACCTTACTTTTAACATGTTACCCCCAGCACTGCTCTGGAGATTGTGCTGCTGAGCTTAGCACTGTATATTCGGCTCATCAACGTATATTTAGAGATTTCTGAAATACTGAGACATTATTCTCTCTCATGGTTAAAATATTATGTGATCCCCAGAGCATTTGACTCAGAAAAAGGTATCTTAGTGGACATTTTCTATCTGTGGTTTCTGGATGCATGTTTGAAGCAAAGACACACGACCAAATAACCAGGTTATTCACTGAGAAACCTATGTGTGTTAAACTGTTTTTTCAAAGAGCAATTTTCCAGTTTCTCTAATTAGAATAAAGGTTTACATGCCAATTCTGAAACCAGGTTCCTGTGTGTAACCAGGCTATTAAACCTTAATGATGTAAACCTTAAAACTAAATGGTTGACATCTTTGGAAATTCAGTGATCAAACTAAAATAGAAGGCCCTTTGTGTGGTGTTAATCTTTGGATTTCACTGAGAGTTACCAGTAACCCCAAAATGTGGCTTCTTTTAAAGTAAAGACCAATTCAAAGTCCTGAGAAGTCATAAAGAATGATATCTGAGTGTCATTAATGATACTTTGTTGACCCATTTGATAATTTTGGAAGGGTAAGTAGAATGTTAGGCTGATTTTAGCACAGGAGAGAAAATATTGAGTTCACATGGGAATATAGCGAGGATGTGGTAGATGAATCCTCCTCAGAGAAAACCAATTTCCAAGGCTGTGGGACAGAATGAGATTCAACTAGTAATGAAGAAAGGCTCTAGATAATTATTGCGATACAGTATTTTACATAACACACCTGCTCAATACTGTGTGGAAAGTGGCAACATTTGTTTTTTTGGGTGAGACAGAGGTCCACATTTTCAAGAAGAGGTGCTAAAGGTTACACTCCTGCTATTGGGAAATTAGAGTTCTTATCCTTTCAGGGACTGCCCATGTTGGATCTCTGGAATACAGACACTGCTTTATAGGTAAACAGTGATTTCAAAGGAACAATGAAGACCTCATCATAGCAGTAGAACAGTAAAACAGCTATTTGCCCTTGAAGAGTTTTGTACCCTCTCAGATCTTCTTGGAATTGTGCAATGGTTTTTATCTCTGCCATTTCAAGTTCAAGCTTATTTATATGTGCACTTAGTACATAGTGTGAATTAAAGTTCTTACTTGTATGTTGTCTCACCTTCCTTTTTGAATTGTCATATGTAAGATATATATGTGTCCATCCATCCATCCATTTTCCAACCCGCTGAATCCAAACAGGGTCTGCTGGAGCCAATCCCAGCCAACACAGGGCACAAGGCAGGGAACCAATCCCAGGCAGGGTGCCAACCACCGCAGGACACACACAAACACACCCACACACCAAGCACACACTAGGGCCAATTTAGAATCGCCAATCCACCTAACCTGCATGTCTTTGGAGTGTGGGAGGAAACCGGAGCGCCCGGAGGAAACCCACGCAGACACGGGGAGAACATGCAAACTCCACGCAGGGAGGGCCCGGGAATCGAACCCAGGTCCCCAGGTCTCCCAACTGCGAGGCAGCAGCGCTACCCACTGCGCCACCGTGCCGCTCTATATATGTGTCATGATTGGTTATTTTTAATTGTTTTTCTAATATTTTTCTAAAGGAATTGTTTATTTGTATATGTTTTTAAAGTCACTGTAGCCATTCCTCACGTTAGTGTTTTGAATTTGGATTGTTTTATAATGTTTAGATATTTAATAGCATTCTCCCACACCCCCATATTCTTTTGCTTGGGAATCGTTGCATTGCATGGTATTGTTTACTAACTGCTATACAGTAGCCAACAGCTTTGTCAGCGTCCACGAATGAAATAGTATCAGGGTTCACCAGGAATAAAGTTTGTTTCCTGAAGTCAATTAATTGTCCAAGTTTGCGGATTTTTTCAATTTGGACCTTTTGACTATAAGTTAGGGTTACAGTTCAGGATTCGTTTCTTTGATCACTTACCTTCCGGTTATGACTTTTACTTGTTTTTTGATCCTCATTTATCACCCTGTCCAACCTCTTGCCCTCGCAGCATAATAGGATGAATAGTACTTCGCTGCTGAAATTTTTTTGCTCTTATTCTCTTCTCACTGAAATCTCTGCCATGCATTGAATGAAACCCCAACCAGTAGTGATAATATTGAGTTGAGAAATGAACTGAGGTGATTTGCTCACTGCACCTGAGGGAAAAGTAACCCCAAAAGAAAGAGGATCTTAGAAAGAACTGGGAGACCTAAAATGATTGTAGCAGTAGTTTAACCATCACACTGGGACTGTGGATTCTGTGAAATTTGTTAATTGATATGTACAAATGTGTCCCAATTTTCTTCAATGTTCATGTGCTTTGGACAATATAAGAAAGAATATTGACAGTAAAAACCGTCAAAGATAGTTTCATAAACATGGATGCTTATTCTCCATGACACAATACCTGTTGTGCTAAATGACACTTGTTGAGGGATCTCTCATGGAAGCCTCCTGAGGCAAATCTATGATATGCTGGTATCAGGAATTACGGGATTTTTGGCAGTTTGCTTTTTGTTTAATTTTGCTGTGTTAAGATATTCTTTCTGGTGTTGTTTAGTGTTTCTGTTGTTACAGTATTGCTCTTTATTAGGATGGATTGATTGTGTGCACATTTGTGTGCATGCCGTTTTTAACAGAGAGAGACACAGCTTGTTTAGCATTTGCACTTTATTTTGTGAAAGAAATTGACTCATCGGCAGCTTATTTTTAAATTTGTTTTTAATATTTTGTTTCTTTAAAGAATTACAAATTCTGCTTACCATATTTCTTTCGACTTTGGTGAATTTTGTGTTTGCATTCCATCCATTCATCGATCCATTTTCCAACCCGCTTATCCAGGGCAATGTGGCACAGGATCACACTTGAAAGCCTCTTGCCTCTTTTAAATAAATAATTTTATGTTCTGATCATTTGGACACCATGACAGCCCAAGTGACTGTTTTTGGTTATAAACACTTTGGTGAAATCTGCACATAGATCTTATGACAGTGGCTGAATTCATTCTTGTTTGATCACAGCACAAAAAAGGAAAACTGATACCAAACATGAACTGAAAAATACAGTTTCTCTGCTTTCAAAAGTATTTATCCAGCATTATTCTTTCAAAAAAGGTTCTGCAGGTAATAAGCCATGTTTTTATATATCGTCAAACTGCTAGCAAAATAGGACCCACTTAGAATGCACCATATTTTGGTAAATGTCCTTAAGGTTTATTGAGGTAGGGCTACACAGTACAATAGGGGCTGAGTAAAGAGAGAACTCAGCTGATGTCACCAGGAAGTGCTCCACTTTGCATTGCTTTTAGCCTGTCCCTGCGTGACTAGTTAATGGAGCTCTTCTCTACCCTGGTAATCCAGGCATTGCAGTTTCACAGCTGACCACCGGCAGTTACCACTGTACAAATATGTGTTACCTGGGATGGATTGTGGTGTGATTACCAGACAAAAGACACTTGGCGTAGTCGGCATGATTTGCACTGTAGGTGTGTATAGTGTGGAGACAGTGCAGCGCAATATAGTTGGGGGCTGAGTGAGGAACAGCACTCAGCTGATGTCACCAGGAAGTTCTCTACTTGTCATTGCTTACAGGTCATCCCAGCACAAACAGTTAATGGAGTGATTCTTTAGTTTATGCTTTGGGAAAGCTGCTCTTGAGGGCCCTTGTGATCCAGAAATTGTGATTTCGTAGCTGGCCATAGTGCAACATGTGCCACCTGGGATGGATTATGATGTGATTCCATAACAAAACAACGTTTACTCTAAATCCCCGTTATTTTAATCACATTGTCATGGTAATTTACTCCTTGTTTCCAAGGATGATAAATATGCAATATTTTCAAGTTTTATGCTTCAGTATAAGTAGAAATTCCACTCAAAAATGAAAATTCACAATATACTATGACTTAACCTTATATAATACTTAGAAAAACATAACATTCTCAAACCTGCTTATTCAAATTCAAGGTTGGGGGCAACAGCTTATTATAGACGCTTCCTGTTCAAGGCAGAACTATATCCCTGGACTGACCCCAATCCATCAAAGAGTCACCACTCTTACAGGCACACAAACACACACACATACACACACACATACACACACACACACACACACACAAAAACAAGACTCCACACAGACAGAAACCAGGTGTGGAATTCAAATCTGTGGATCTATGAGGCAACAAAGCTAAGCACTCTTCACCAGTTTTCAGTCATGGACTGAGTAAGGAGCACAGAAAGGATCCTGCAAAACAGTCTTGACATTCCAAAAACGTTAGAAAGAAGAAGCATTTGCTTAGAGGTAACTGAAGCATTTCTTTATAAAACTGAGTGTGGTCAAGCAACTGTTACTACCTCTTATTAAAATATTGACTGAAGAAAAACGGTTTTATGAGAATTACATTCACATATGCTCTTTGTACGCTCCTAAAGATTTGTCTTCAAAAAAAAAAAAAAAACGTGGAAGCTTACATGTCAGGCAAATGGTTTCTTTATGGGCACAAGAGCTGAAATAAATACTCCTAACAATGACTCCAATTATCTGAAAGCACAAAGCATTAAATCAATGTTACAAGTAGGTAATTTAGCCACTGCCTGCTATCAGTTAATATTGTCTTCTTCAGAACTGGGCAGGTGTAGTAAAAATTTGGAGAGTAAAATTTTTTTTTTGTGAAGCGCTCTCACTTAGTGCAGCCATAGAGTGCTGTGACATGTCTTCGAGTAAAATGCAAACACAGAATTTTACAAATTACTAATTACATAAATCAGCCAGACCTTTGTGCTGTGTGAACATGTGAGGGGTACTCGTCCATTAAGATGTAAGAAAAGGCTAATTCTTTCAGACTGCCACCATATACTGTATTTAACATTGCTTCACAAAGAGGGGAATGGGAATGGGGAGGCTGCTGAATCTCCTTATTATTTCTGACCGTCATAGACAGTGAGATTCAGAAAACCATGCAGATTTTCTTTTCCCCTGTCCTGATTCATTTGTAAAGGTCTGAAAATCTCACTTTTTCTTTAACAAGAAGCAATGTACAATGGTGCGTGAATACTTCTAATGTGCTTTATGGGCAATTTTCAGCAACAAAAAATCAAATCACATATATTTCATCATTATCCTCATTTAACAGCTTTGCTATTCTTGTAAAAATCTTTGCAAAGATGGAAAATGGCATTTCACTCACCAATTTCCTAAGACTGAACGCATGTTCTAATTACTTATAACTTTGCTTTTTTATTTTATTATAATTACTGTAACAACTGCCTGCCCATTAATTTGGTAGGTTGCTTTGTACTGTAAGCTCGTCCTCTTTATATAGTGAGGCATCTTATAACTGTGGCTAGTGTGCTTCAAGGGATGGAAAAA